>NC_037678.1:50736268-50802731 GCF_003255815.1 Theropithecus gelada | reverse complement strand
GCTGCAGTGTCCCCGCCCCCGGCCCGCGCCGCGCGCCCCCCACGCGCGCCCACCCGGCCACGCGCCCCCCGCCCACGCCCGCCGTGCGCGCGCCCTGCCGCCACACACCCCCAAAATCCCACATTCACAATCACATCCCAGCCCTAGACACGCGCGCTGTCACACTCATCACACACCAACATCAGACATGCACAATCACACGCGCACCCGGCCACGCTCACCCCATCAGTCATTCTCACTCACTCTTGCACCAACGTGCACATTCATGCCCAGGCCCCACACACACACACCTGCCACTGCTCACTGCCGGCAACATCCAGCATTCACAATTACATGTGAGTCATCCACACACATAACACGCTCACCCTCCTGTTGGTCACTATCATCCATGCACCCAGTTTCTCAAACTTCACACCCACGTGCCCGCAGAAATCACAGGGACCCTCAGCTTTTCAGACTCCTTCACCCTCTGACCTTCACCATCCTCACTCTCATTCTCTATCTGGATTCTGAGAACTCACCATCACACACACACGCAACTGCCTCTTTCATCCAAACACCCTTCAGTAATCTGAACACCCTCATTCTCACACCAGCCACTTTCTTGGACTTGCACATGGGCCCCACTCTCAGGCCTCAGACAGTCACCCTGCATTACCTGTCACTGTGATTCACAGTCTCACACACACACCTATCTCCTTCACTGCAGACCACATCCACACTCACTTCCACACTCTCCCACAGTGTCTAGGACCCATGAACTTTTCAAAGGCCTGATAAAGTTATGAAAGCAGGAAAAAAAACCAAAACAAAACAGTGGGAAGAAACAAAGTGAGGGAGTTTAAAAATCAATATGTAACTAAAGAGCCTGAAAATGTAATACCATATAAACTAAAGCTGACTTTTACATAGTTACATCTGATGACAAATCATGTTGGACACCATTTCTTTTCTTTTTCCTTTTGAAACAGAATCTCCCTCTGTCGCCCAGGCTGGAGTGCAGTGGCGAAATCTCAGCTCACTGCAACCTCCGCCTCCCAGGTTCAAGCAATTCTCCTGCCTCAGCCACCCAAGTAGCTGGGATTATAGATGTGCCATCACCATGCCCGGCTAATTTGTGTATTTTTAGTGGAGATGGGGTTTCACCATGTTGGCCAGACTGGTCTTGAACTCCTGTCCTCATGTGATCTGTCCACCTCGGCCTCCCAAAGTGCTGGGCTCTTCCCTGGCATTTGCTAAATGCCGTAGAGATTTAATTGGGACGAAGGAAGAGCATCCGGCCCAGTCCGCCTTTCCAACTCTCACCAGAAACCTTTCCCTGCTCCCACAGGCCACTGCGCTTGGCCCTTTTCTTTTATTTTTTTGTTTTTTAACTTAGTGCTGACTGCCAGTAAGTGGATGCCATACAGGATGGAGCCACCAAATATCCCAGTGTCTGAGGTGGATCTCAAACCAAGAAGTGTGACTTATCTCGTGCCCCAGAGAAGTTCCTCAAGAAAAGAAACATGTCATTAGTAATTGCTGCATTTCACTTTTGGAGCGGAAATAGCATTCTCCAGCCAAGAGGGCTGGTGTGCCTTGCTTCCTCCTGTCCCTTTAAAATGATGCTTCATACATAGCATGGCACAAGCTGGCACTCAGTAAAGGCTTCTTACGTGGAAGAAGTGTAAACACCTTGACATGCCAATTATGGCCTCAGTGTGGGTCCCACCATCTCTCATCTGCTTTGCTAGACATCCCCCTTTCAAACTCCACACCCTCTTCTCAACCCCACTACTACACAGGGTACAAGAGAAGACCAAGGAGGCTGGGCACAGTGGCTCACACCTGTAACCCTGACATTTTGGGAGGCCGAGGTGGGCAGATCACTTGAGGTCAGGCATTCAAGACCAGCCTGGTCAACATAATGAAACCCTGTCTCTACTAAAAAAAACAAAACAAAACAAAAAAATTACCCAGGTGTGGTGGCTGCGCGCCTGTAATCCCAGGTACTCGTGAGGCTGAGGCAGGAGAATGGCTTGAACCTGGGAGGTGGAGGTTGCAGTGAGCTGAGATGGTGCCGTTGCACTCCAGTCTGGGCAACAGAGCTGGAGACTCTGTCTCAAATAAAAGACGACCAAGGAGATGGGGAACATAAAACTTTAACCCAGGGTTCCCTACACTGTTGCAATTCAATGAATGTGAGCTATTGTTTTTATCAAGCCCCTGCAACATGCATGTAGTTCCACGTTTAACACTCCCAACAGTCCTGCCAGTTCAGACTAAATAATCGGACCCATTTTACAGGTGAGGACTTAGAAGCTCAGAGGGACCTGCAGAAAGCCACATGGTTAGCAAGGAACTAGGCTCGGCTCCAAGGCCTGGTCTTTCATGCTTCAGAAAGCAGGAAAAAATGGCCTCCTGTAACCAATGGAACCACAGTTACTGTGACACCTCCAGGCACCAACTAATCCTGATTCCAAGTAATTTTAAGCTCCCTTGCGGAGCTCACCTGGGCCATCCTCATCAGAATGCCTTATTTTCTTTCTTTTCTCTTTTGAGACGGTGCCTCACTCTGTCACCCAGGCTGGAGGGCAGTGGTGTGATCACCAGCTCACTGCAGCATTGACCTCCCAGGCTCAATCAGTCTTCTTCCCTGACTCCTGAGAAGCTGAAACTACAAGCACCTACCACCATGCCTGGCTAATTTTTGTATTTTTAGTAGAGACAGGGTTTTGCCATGTTGCCCAGGCTGGTCTCAAACTTCTGGATTCAAGCCATCTGCCCTCCTCAGCCTCCCAAAGTGCTGGGGCTACAGGCATGAGTCACTGCACCCGGCCAGACTGCCCTATTTTCTAAATCATGGAACAACAATAGTGACTCCCTCCTCTGGGATCCGGCATCACTTCCACTACCTTCCAGCTGTGGAACTTGAGGCTGGTAACAGACTCTGCTGGGACTCAGTTTTCTCATCTGTAAAATGGGCATGTTGATAGTACTAGCCTCATAAGGTTATTGAAAGGATTAAATGAGTTAATCATATACATAAAATAATTAGAAGGGTGCCTGCACACAGAGGAAGCACTCTCTGAGGGTCATTGTTGCAGGGTTTTTGGAATGATTAAGTGCAATCATGAAAACATGTAAAAAATAACTTTATATGATGTCTGTCACATGGTAAATGCTCATCAAAGGTTAGCTACTCGCCGGGCACAGTGGCTCATGCCTGTAATCCCAGCAGTTTGGGAGGCCAAGGCAGGCAGATCACAAGGTCAGGAGTTCAAGACCAGCCTGGCCAACATAGTGAAACCCCGTCTCTACTAAAAATGCAAAAAATTAGCCAGGCATGGTGGCAGGCACCGGTAATCTCACCTACTCAAGAGGTTGAGGTAGGAGAATCACTTGAACCTGAGAGGTGGAGGTTGCAGTGAGCCGAGATCATGCACTCCAGCCTGGGCAACAGTGAGAGACTCCGTTTCAAAAAAAAAGAGAAAAGATTAGCTATTGAAAGTCCTGCTTCTATGATATGAATATTCATAGTTTTCCCTAATTCAAGAATGAATACAAGAGCATTATCAATGATCATCTCTGAAAAAAAGATTCCAGGTGGGTTTTTAAAATACAATTTAATTAAAAGTTTTTTTTGTTTTAGTAGTTTTCCATTTATAGAAAATGTAAGCAATTAGCACAGAAAGTTTCATATGTCCCCATCCTATATCCATGTCCCCAGTCCTGGGGACGGTTTCCCTTATTAACATTTTGTGGTACATCCAGGTGGATCTTAAATATTTCATCCTTTTTTAATTTTTTGTCAACATTCAATACTTTTTCTCTGGTGAAACGTATTGCTTTGCAATAATTTTTTCTTTAAATAAGTTTTTAAAAGATCAAAGAGCCCATTATTAACCTTCAAAAGTACTAACATTCTCATATGGAAAGGGAGGGGGAAATTGTAAGTGGGTGTTTTTGCCTTTTTACTTTCCACATTTTCTTTTTTGTTTGTTTTGAGATGGAATCTCACTCTGTCGCCCAGGCTGGAGTGCAGTGGCATGATCTCAGCTCACTGCAAACTCCACCTCCCGGGTTCCCGCCATTCTCCTGCCTCACCCTCCTCAGTAGCTGGGACTACAGGCGCCCGCCACCACGCCCAGATAATTTTTTTTTGAATTTTTAGTAGAGATGGGGTTTCACTGTGTTAGCCAGGATGGTCTAGATCTCCTGACCTCGTGATCTGCCCGCCTCGGCCTCCCAAAGTGCTGGGATTATAGACGTGAGCCACTGCGCCCAGCCTTTACTTTCCAAATTTTCTTTAGTATACTTTCATAATCAGAGGAGAAAATACATTTAAATACTTTTTAAAAAAAAAAAAACTCCTAGGCTGGGCGCGGTGGCTCAAGCCTATAATCCCAGCACTTTGGGAGGCCGAGACGGGCGGATCACGAGGTCAGGAGATCGAGACCATCCTGGCTAACACGGTGAAACCCCGTCTCTACTAAAAAATACAAAAACTAGCCGGGCGAGGTGGCAGGCGCCTGTGGTCCCAGCTACTCGGGAGGCTGAGGCAGGAGAATGGCGTGAACCCGGGAGGCGGAGCTTGCAGTGAGCTGAGATCCGGCCACCGCACTCCAGCCTGGGCGACAGAGCCAGACTCAGTCTCAAAAAAAAAAAAAAACTCCTTTTTGTTTTTATTTTTGTTATTTTTTGAGACGGAGTCTCACTCTGCTGCCCAGGCTGGAGTGCAGTGCAGTGGCGTGATCTCAGCTCACTGCAACCTCCGCCTCCCAGGTTCAAGCGATTCTCCCACCTCAGCCTCCTGAGTAGCTGGGACCACAGGCACACACCACCACAACCGGCTAATTTTTGTATTTTTTGTAGAGAAGAGGTTTCACCATGTTAGCCAGGCTGGTCTCAAACTCCTGACCTCAGGTGATCCACCTGCCTCAGCCTCCCTAAGTGCTGGGATTACAGGCATGAGCCACTGCGCCTAGCCATTTTTATTTTAAGAGACAGAGTCTTGCTCTGTTGTAGCTGGGACTACAGGTGTGCACTGCATGCCAAGCTAATTTATTTTATTTTTTTTGTAGAGACAAGGTCTCACTATGTTGCCCAGGCTGGCCTTGAACTCCTGGGCTCAAGCCATCCTCCTGCCTTGACCTCCTAGTGTCCTGGGATTACAGGTGTGAGCCACTGCACCAGGCCAAAACTCCTTTTCAGCAAGGTGATCCCTCAGAAAGAGAGGCACTTGCAGGCTTAAATCTCATCTTGAGAGAGAACCAGATGCCTGCTTGGGACGAGCGAGACACCCAAGGGATCACCAGAGCGGTGCCAGGGTCTGGGAGAGGGGCAAGGCTGGGGGCAGTGATGACATGTGAGGTTAATCTGAGGCCCCTTTCTGGGGACACAGCACCCCTCTTCCTGACACAGCACTACCTTCTGCCCAGAAATAGTCACCTCATGGTTCTGCTTCCTCAGGAAACGCCCCTTGACAATCCTCTCCATCCGATAGGCCCTGGGTACAGTACACCCCTGACTCCTAGGTACGTGGAGTGGAAAGGTCCTGGAGGGATAAGCCAATCTAGTCCGACTTCTACTTTCCAGAAATCAGAGAGACTGTGGCCCACAGAGGTCATGTCACATGTCACAATGTCACATGCCGTCCATGCCTGATGGATTGCAGGCTGGAGCTGGAATATACCTTGAAACTCTCATTGTGGCCCACCATGAAGCCTTATGTTCATAGACCTCCAAGCCCACTCCTGCTTTATTATTTATTTGTTTGTTTGTTTGTTTGGAGACGGAGTCTCACTCTGTCGCCCAGGCTGAAGTGCAGTGGCGTGATCCCAGCTCACTACAATCTCCAACTCCCGGGTTCAAGCAATTCTCCGGCCTCAGCCTCCCGAGTAGCTGGGATTACAGGCGTACGCCACTACATCCAGCTAATTTTTGTATTTTTAGTCGAGACGGGTTTTCGCCATGTTGGTCAGGCTGGTCTCAAGCTCCTGGCCTCAGGTAATCCACGCACCTCAGCCTCCCAGAGTGCTGGGATTACAGGCGTGAGCCACTGTGCCCTGCCCCACTGCTACTTTGGACCTCCTGTAAAGAAGGAGTATTTGGTGGTAAGTGGGCAAGAAGTCAAGGGTAAGGGCAGTGATGAGAGATGGAGGAGGCAGGGAAAATGGGAATAAATAATAAACATGCTTTGGGTAAGCTCAGGCTGGGAGAAAATAAAATCCTTTTAGTGCCTACAATTCTCTCTCCATGAATTCTCTCTGGATAAATATTCTAGGTATCCCCCAAAGCAGTTTCCCTACTTCGGCACTATTGACATTTGGGCTGAATATTTATCATGGGGGGCTGTGCTACGCGTTATAGGAAATGTAGCAGCATTCTTGGTTGCTACCGACTAAATGCCAGTAGCTGCCTCACCCCAGCTGTGACAACCACAAATGTTTTCAGACGTTGTGAAATGTCTCCTGGGGGGACAAAATTGTCCTGGTTAAGAACCACTGGGCTAGAATGTGATGTTAAATCATTTTAAAATCTCTAATAAGACTGTGTGTGTGTGTGTCTTTTTTTTTTTTTTTTTTTTTTTGAGATGGAGTCTCGCTCTGTCACCCAGGCTGGAGTGCAGTGGCGCCATCTCGGCTCACTGCAACCTTCGCTTCCCGGGTTCAAGTGATTCTCCTGTCTCAGCCCCCCGAGTAGCTGGGATAACAGGTGTGTGCCTCCAAGCCCAGCAAATTTTTGTATTTTTAGTAGAGATGGGGTTTCACCATGTTGGCCAGGCTGCTCTTGAACTTCTGGCCTCGAGTGATCTTCTCACCTTGGCCTCCCAAAGTGCTGACATTACAAGCCTGGTGTGAGCCACTACGCCCAGCTGTGTCTCTCTCTAACACTTACCAATCCAATCCTTTCCCAACCTTTTGTTTTTTGTTTTTTTTGGAAAGAGAAAGAATGTCTTAGGTTGAGAACTTTCCATAAGCAACAATATCTAGCTAAAATTTAATAATATTCTGGGCTGTGTCTGTGTTTTTGAGATAGAGACTTGCTCTGTCCCGCCCAGGCTGGAGTGCAATAGCGCCATCATGGCTTGCTGCAGCCTTGGCTGCGCAGGCTCAAACTATCCTCCCACCTCAGTCCCCTCAAGAAGCTGGAACTACAGGCATGCAGCTAATTTCTGAATTTTTTTTGTAGAGACTGGGTTTTGCCATGTTGCCCAGCCTGGTCTCAAACTCCTGAGCTCAAATGAGCCTCCTGTGTCAGCCTCCCAAAGTGCTGGGATCAGAGGCGTGAGCCACTACACCCAAAAATATTCTGATTTTACCTCCAAAAAGGGCACTAGAAGGTTAGGGGGAGAGAAAATCAACAGATGTCCAATCATTCCGTCAAGTCGTCTTCACTAAACACCTACAATGGTCTATGCATAGAGGGTACAGTCAGACACAGCCCCTGTTTCAAGGAGATGACATCCTAGTGAAGGTTGTTAAAAACTTTGAAAGCATCGGCCAGGCACGGTGGCTCACACTTGTAATCCTGGCACTTTGGGAGGCTGAGAGGGGGCGGATCACTGGAGGTCGGGAGTTTGAGACCAGCCTGACCAATATGGTGAATCCCCATCTCTACTAAAAATACAAAATTAGACAAGCATGGAGGCGCATGCCTGTAATCCCAGCTACTCGAGAGGCCGAGGCAGGAGAATTGCTTGAACCCAAGAGGCGGAGGTTGTGGTGAGCCAAGATCAGGCCATTGCACTCCAGCCTGGGCAACAAGAGCAAAACTCTGTCCCCCAAAAAAAAAAAAAAAAGATTGAAAGCATCAAAAAGATGGCTTGATAGCCTGCCTTAGCATACCCTTCTCCAGGTTCCTTGTGTCTTTCATTGTCCTTGAGCTATTTTACAACTCTATAAATTGTAGAAAACTGATAATTATGCAAATGATTCTTGTCCATAGAAATGCAAATATACTTTGTCCAGTGGAATGCAGTTATTGCCTGTGGATATTGATCATGTTTTGCATCTGTTTGTAAGTTCTTTTCAACGTTCCTAATTGACAGCAATTTAGGAGCTCTTTTTAAATTCTCCTCTGAATCAACTGTAAATTGGTTAATAATTCTTTGACATTTTTTGTTCATTTTATACACGCATACCTGAGAGAGATTGTGGGTTTGGCTCCAGATGAAAAAAGAAAACAACTCTTTTTTTTTGTTTGTTTGTTTTTTTTTTTGGAGACGGAGTCTGGCTCTGTCGCCCAGGCTGGAGTGCAGTGGCCGGATCTCAGCTCACTGCAAGCTCCGCCTCCCGGGTTCACGCCATTCTCCCGCCTCAGCCTCCCGAGTAGCTGGGACTACAGGCGCCCGCCACCTCGCCCGGCTAGTTTTTTGTATTTTTTTAGTAGAGACGGGGTTTCACCGTGTCAGCCAGGATGGTCTCGATCTCCTGACCTCGTGATCCGCCCGTCTCGGCCTCCCAAAGTGCTGGGATTACAGGCTTGAGCCACCGTGCCCGGCCGAAAACAACTCTTATCTCAGGAATGCAAGTGTTTTTAAATTATCAAGCCCAGAGAGACATTAAAATGAAGCAGCAATCACTTCTACTCCCTCTTTTGAGCTATGTATTCATCTCCTGAAACCACTCGCTATTGCCACAAGTAGCTAGAAATTAACCTAATAATGCTGCACCAGACACTATAACTCACACCCCATCAGTTAACAAGGTATAGTCAATTATTAATCAATGTTATTCCTGTAAACCAATGAGAATTTCTGATGAACAAGTATCAGCCCACTCCCTGTCCGCTTTTTTTCCCCTTTAAAAACCTGCTTATGGCCTGGTCCAGTGGCTTGCGCCTGTAATCCCAGCACTTTAGGAGGCCGAGGAAGTAGGATTTCTTGACCCATCTGTACAAAAAATAAAAGAATGAGCTGGGCCATGGTGGCGCCTGTAATGCCAGCTACTTGGGACGTTGAGGTGGGAGGATTGGTTGAGCCCAGGAGGCTGAGGCTATAGTGAGCCATGATTGTGCCACTGCACTCCAAGCTGGGTGACAGAGTGAAACCCTGTCAAATAAATAAATAGGCCAGACTCAGTAGCTCATGCCTGTAATCCCAGCACTTTGGGAGGCCAAGATGAGAGGATCACCTGAGCCTGGGAGTTCAAGACCTGCTTGGGCAAGATAGTGAGATCTTGTCTCTACAAAAAATATAAAACTTAGCTGGGCATGGTGGTACATGCCTGTAGTCTCAGCTACTCAGGAGGCTGAGGTGGGCAGACTGCTTGAGCCTGGGAGGTTGAGGCTGCAGCGAGCCATGTTCACATCACTGCACTCCAGCCTGGGCGACAGGGTCTTGCTCTGTCACCCAGGCTAGAGTGCAGTGATCAATCAATCAATCAACCAACCTGTTTGTAACAAAAGCCATACAGAGGTCATATCCAGGGTTACTTGGGTCTGAGTCTTCCAAGCAGCTATCCTCACTTTGGCGCAAGTAAACTCTAAATTGTATTTTGTGCCTTAGTCTCTTCCTTTTAGATCAACACAGACCACAACAATAAAGCAAATATTGCAATAAAGCAAGTCACATGACTTTGGTTTCCCAGTGCATATAAAAGCTATGTTTACACTATATCCTGTTAAGTGTGCAATGGCATTATATCTAAAAAACAATGTACAGGCCAGCCGTGGTGGCTCACGCCTATAATCCCAGCACTTTGGGAGGCCGAGATAGGCAAATCATGAGGTCAGGACTTCCAGACCAGCCTCGCCATCATGGTGAAACCTCATCTCTCCTAAAAATACAAAAAAATTAGCTGGGCGTAGTGGCAGGCACCTGTAATCCCAGCTATTCAGAAGGCTGAGGCAGAATTACTTGAACCCAGGAGCCTGAGGTAGCAGTAAGCCGAGATCACACCACTGTACTCCAGCCTAGGTGACAGAGTGAGACTCCATCTCGGGAGAAAAAAAAAAAAAATGTACATACCTTAATTATAAATTCCTTTATTGTTAAAGATGCTAATGATCCTCTGAGGCTTCTGGAGATGTAATCTTTTTGCCGGTAAAGGATCTTACCTTGATATTGATGGCTGTTCAATGATCAGGGTGGTGGTTGCTGAAGGTTGGGATGGCTATGCCAATGTCTTTAAAATAAGACAACAATGATGTTGGCTATATTGATTGACTCTTTGTCTGCGATTTCTCTGTAACTTGTGATACTGTTTGAAAGTATTTTACCTACAACAGGCTGGGAGTGGTGGCTCATGCCTGTAATCCCAGCACTTTGGGAGGCTGAGGCGGGCAGATCACAAGGTCAGGAGATCGAGACCATCCTGGCTAACACAATGAAACCCCATCTCTACTAAAAATACAAAAAAAATTAGCCAGGCATGGTCGCTAGCACCTGTAGTCCCAGCTACTTGGGAAGCTGAGGCAGAAGAATCACTTCACCACGGGAGGCAGAGGTTGCAGTGAGCCGAGATCGTGCCACTGCACTCCGGCCTGGGTGACAGTGAGACTCCGTCTCAATCTCAAAAACCACTTTCTTTGCTCATCTGTAAGAAGCAGTTCTTTATTCATTCAAGTTTTCTCCTAAGATTGCCACATTCAGTCACATCTTCAAGCTTCACTAGTAATTCCAGCTCTCTTGCTATCTCCGTCACATCTGCAGTTACTTCCTCTGCTGAATTTTGTTGTTTGTAAAGACAAGATTTCACTGTGTTGACTGGGTTGGTCTTGAACTCCCGTCTCAAGCCATCCTCTCCTCGGCCTCCCAAAGTGCTGGGATTACACACATAAGCCATGGTGCGCCTGGCGCTGTCACTGAAGTCTTGAACCCACCAAAGTCATCCATGAGGGTTGGAAGCCACTTCTTCCAAACTCCTGTTTATGTTGATATTTTGACTTCCTCCCATGAATTATGAATGTTATTAACAACATCTAGAATGGTGAATCCTTTCCAGGAGGTTTTCACTTTACTTTGTCCAGACCCATCAGAGAAATCACAAACTATGGCAGCTTACAAAATGTAGTATGTTTTTTTTTTTTTTTTTTTGAGATGGAGTCTCGCTCTGTCGCCCAGGCTGGAGTGCAGTGGCGCGATCTCGGCTCACTGCAAACTCCACCTCCCAGGTTCACACCACTCTCCTGCCTCAGCCTCCCAAGTAGCTGGGACTACAGGCCCTGCCACCAGGCCCAGCTCATTTTTTGTATTTTTAGTAGAGATGGGGTTTCACCGTGTTAGCCAGGATGGTCTCAATCTCCTGAACTCGTGATCCGCCCGCCTCGGCCTCCCAAAGTGCTGCGATTACAGGCATGAGCCACTGCGCCCGGCCTAAAATGTAGTATTTCTTAAATAATAAGACCTGGAAGTTGAAACTCTCAGAGGCATTTGAACCAGAGCTCCTCCATCTTGAATAGGAGCTGGGTAAAATAAGGCTGAGACCTACTGGGCTGTATTCCCAGGAGGTTAAGGCATTCTTAGTCACAGGAGATAGGACGTCAGCACAAGATACAGCTCATCAAGACCTTGGTGATAAAACAGGTTGCAGTCAAGAAGCCCGCTAAAACCCACCAAAACCAAGATGGTGACAAGAGTGACCTCTGGTTGTCATCACTGCTACACTCCTACCAGTGCCATGACAGTTTACAAATGCCGCGGCAACATCAGGAATTTACCCTAAATGGTCTAAAAAGGGGAGGCATGAATAATCCACCTCTTGTTTAGCATATCATTGAGAAATAACCATAAAAATAGGGAACCAGCAGCCCTCAGGGCTGCTCTGTCTATGGACTAGCCATTCTTTTATTCCTTTACTTTCCTGATAAACTTGCTTTCACTTTACAAACTCATCCTGAATTCTTTCTTGCGCAAGATCCAAGAATCCTCCCTTAGGGTCTGGATCCAGACCCCTTACAAGTAACAAAACCACTCCTTGATCCTGACGACAAAATGAATGTTGTGTTAACAGGCATGAAAAACAGTGTTAATCTCCTTGTATACTTCCGTCAGAGCACTTGACAGATGCATTAGATGCATTAGATGCATTGTTAATGAGCAGCAGTGATTTTTGAAAAAAATCTTTTTTTTTTTTTCCTGTGCAGTAGGTCTCAACAGTGGGCTTAAAATATTCAGTAAATCATGCGATAAACAGATATGCTAAGCTGGGCATGGTGGCTCACGCTTTTAATCCCAGAACTTATTGGAAGGCTGAGGCGGGTGGATCACTTAAGGTCGGGAGTTTGAGACCAGCCTGGCCAACATGGTGAAACCCCATCTCTACTAAAAATACGAAATCCCAGCTACTCAGGAGGCTGAGGCAAGAGAATCACTTTAACCCAGGAGACAGAGGCTGCAGCAAACTGAGATAGTGCCACTGCACTCCAGCCTGAGTGACAGAGCAAGACTCCATCTCAAAACAAAAACAAGGCCGGGCGTGGTGGCTCACGCCTATAATCCCAGCACTTTGGGAGGCTGAGGCAGGCAGATCACGAGGTCAAGAGACTATCCTGGCTAACACAGTGAAACCCTGTCTCTACTAAAAAAAAAAACAAAAAATTAGCTGGGGGTGGTAGCAGGCACCTGCAGTCCCAGCTACTCAGGAGGCTGAGGCAGGAGAATGGCATGGACCCGGGAGGCAGAGTTTGCAGTGAGCCAAGATCGCACCACTGCACTCCAGCCTGGGTGACTCCGTCTCAAAACAAAAACAAGGAGAGATATGTCATCATCCAGGCCTTGTTATTCCATTTCCAGAGCACATGCAGAGTAGATATAGCATCATTCTTTCTTTTTTTTTTTTTTTTTTTTGAGACGGAGTCTCGCTCTGTCGCCCAGGCTGGAGTGCAGTGGCCGGATCTCAGCTCACTGCAAGCTCCGCCTGCCGGGTTCACGCCATTCTCCTGCCTCAGCCTCCCGAGTAGCTGGGACTACAGGCGTCCGCCACATCGCCCGGCTAGTTTTTTGTATTTTTTAGTAGAGACGGGGTTTCACTGTGTTAGCCAGGATGGTCTCGATCTCCTGACCTCGTGATCCACCCGTCTCGGCCTCCCAAAGTGCTGGGATTACAGGCTTGAGCCACCACACCCGGCCGGGAATAGCATCACTCTTAAAGGCCCTAACATATTCAGAATGGTAAACGAGCATGGCCTCAGCTTAAGGTCACCACCTGCATTAGCCCCTAACAAGAGCCACCTTGTCCTTTGAAGCAAGGTGTTTTTTCCTTTCTAGCTATGAAAGTCCTAGATGGCATCTTCTTCCAATAGAAGACTGTCTTGTCTGCATTGAAAATCTGTTGGTTAGTGTAGCTACTTCAGTTACTGTAGCTAGATCTACTGCCTTACCTTTTTTTTTTTTTTCCTTTGAGGCGGAGTTTTGCTCTTTTTGCCCAGGCTGGAGTGCAATGGCACGACTTTGGCTCACCACAACCTCCGCCTCCCGGGTTCAAGCGATTCTCCTGCCTCAGTCTCCTGAGTAGCTGGGATTACAGGCATGCACCACCCGGCTAATTTTGTATTTTTAGTAGAGACGGGGTTTCTCCATGATGGTCAGGCTTGTCTTGTACTCCCGACTCAGGTGACCTGCCCCCCTCGGCCTCCCAAAGTGCCAGGATTACAGCTGTAGGCCACCGTGCCCAGCTGCATTTTTATATTAGGAAGATGTCTGCTGGGCGCAGTGACTCATGCCCGTAATCCCAGCACTTTGGGAGGCTGAGGCAAGTGGATCACCTGAGGTCAGGAGTTCGAGACCAGCCTGACTAACATGGTGAAACCCTGTCTCTACTAAAATTACAAAAATTAGCCAGGGATAGTGGCAGGCACCTGTAATCCCAGCTACTTGGGAGGCTGAGTTAGGAGAATCGCTTGAACCTGGGAGGAGGTTGCAGTGAGCCAAGATCACGCCACTGCATTCCAGCCTGGGCAATAAGAGCGAAACTCCTTCTCAAACAAAACAAAACAAAACGGAAGATGTCTTCTTGGACCTGGCGTGGTGACTCACGCCTGTAATCTCAGCACTTTGGGCAGCCAAGGCGGGTGGGTCATCTGAGGTTGGGAGTTTGAGAACATCCTGACCAACATGGTGAAACTCTGTCTCTACTAAAAATACAAAAATTAACTGGGCATGATGGCGTGCACCTACAATCCCAGCTATTCGGGAGGCTGAGGCAGGAGAATGACTTGAACCTGGAGGCGGACGTTAAAAAAGTAATTGGTACTTAATTATTTTTTCTTTTGTATTGAGACAGAGTCTCGCTCTGTCGCCCAGGCTGGAGTGCAATGGCATGATCTCGGTTCACTGCAACCTCCACCTCCTGGGTTCAAGCAATTCTCCTGTCTCAGTCTCCTGAGTAGTTGGGATTACAGGTGCACGCCACCATGGCTGGCTACTTTCTTGCATTTTAGTAGAGACGGGGTTTTACCGTGTTGCCCAGGCTGGTCTCGAACTCCTAAGCTCAGGTAATTCGCTCACCTCGGCCTCCCAAAGTGCTAGGATTACAGGCGTGAGCCACCATGCCCGATCTATAAACGTATTTTAACACAGAAAAGGTAGAGTAAAAATTAGTATTACAATCTTATGGAACTATTGTTGTACATGTGGTCAGTAACTGACAAAACAAAGTTATGATCACACTATGTGGGTATAATCTATCTGCATAGGTACAATCACAATCTACCCTTTAGAACTGACTTCAAAGATTAAGGCCGAGAGGAATGGTGCGCACGCGCGCACACACAGACACACACACAGTGTTACAGAAAACAGCAAACACACACAAAAACAGTGATAATCTTTTTCCCTGATATCCCAAGTAGGAATTTACCCTGGAAATGAACTTAAGTGTAAGAAAAGAAATACCCCAAAGGCAATCAAAAACAAAATAAAAAAGCTCACGAGGCCAGGCACAGTGGCTCATGCCTGTAATCCCAGCACTCTGAGAGACCAAGGCCAGTGGATCACTTGAGGCCAGCCTGGGGAACATGGTGAGACCATCTCTGCCAAAAAAAATTAGCTGGGAGTGATGGTGTGTGCCTGCTACTCTGCAGGTTGAGGTGGGAGGATCATTTGAGTCCAGGAGCTCAAGGCCACAGTCAGCTGTGATCATGCCACTATACTGCAGCCTGAGTGACAGGGAAGTTTATGGGTAAACACCAGCAGTATTGGATGACTAGACATCATTGTTACATAATTGCAGGTATGTTAAAGGATTAACCGGAATTGGGTTTTACCTTGGAAAGATGTTTGAAGTATGTGAGAGGGGAGAAAACAGGCTGGGCAAGGTGGCTCGTGCCTGCAATCACAATACTTTGGGAAGCTGAGGCAGATGGATCACTTGAGGCCAGGAGTTCGAGACCAGCCTGGCCAACATGCTGAAACCCCATCTCTACTCAAAATACAAAAATTAGCCAGGTGTGGTGGCGGGCCCCTGTAATCCCAAGTAAGGAGGCTGAGGCAGGATAATTGCTTGAACCTGGGAGGTCGGAGGATGCAGTAAGCCAAGATCGAGCCAGTGCACTCCCTTGAGCCTGGGAGGTCAAGGCTGCAGTAAGCTGAGATCATACCACTGCACTCTAGCCTGGGTGAAAGAGTGAGACCCTGTCTTAAAAAAAGAAAAAACAGGCCGGGTATGGTGGCTCATGCCTGTAATCTCAGCACTTTGGGAGGCCGAGGTGGGCGGGTTCACCTCAGGTCGGGAGTTTAAGAACAGCCTGACCAACATAGTGAAACTCTGTCTCTATTAAAAATACAAAGTTAGCCGGGCGTGATGGTGCATGCCTGTAATCCCAGCTACTGGGAGGCCAAGGCAGGAGAATCACTGGAACCCGGGAGGCGGAGGTTACAGTGAGCCAAGATCATGCCATTGCCCTCCAGCGGCAACAAGAGGGAAACTGTCAAAAAAAGAAAGAAAAGAAAAGTGAGGCAAGCATGGACATAACCACGTCTGCATCTTTTTGACTGTAGGAACAAGAGTGTCACGAGGCAGCTGGAAGTGATTGTCAAGTAAACATTCTCAGGTATAGAACAGAAAGTACCAGAAAAACTTCCATATACACCTGGGTGAGAAAAAAAAAAACATTCAAAATTTATTTTCCAACAGACAGACAGCATCAGCAGGTACAACTACAGGGGTTTCTCCGTGGATCATACATTCACAAGGCATTATTAGCTCAACAGTGAGAAAGCCACTGGTGTGTTTTCTGTAACAATATCCACTTCACAGTGTAAACAGGTACTATTATCGTGTTCACTTACAATTCCAGAAGGAAAGGCACAACTTGGCAAAAAAAAAAGGGGGGGGGGGCGGGATCCTAAAGTCAGGTGCAACGATGAAGAACAACACTTTGGCTATTCGTCTTGGATGCATATTTCCATCAGGACCTTCCACATAGAGGGGAAAGACTTTTCTCCCAGAAGTTAGTTTTTTTTTTCTTTCTCCCTTCTTGTTAAACCAAGAGCAATGTTTCGTTTGCTCAGTATCACGTATACAAAAGGAAACTACACAAAAAAAGGCATCACAAAATCATCTTGAACGTTCACCTCTTCCCACCAATACATCAACTCTTAGGTTTTAGACAGGGCCTGGGAATACTTCAGCGGTCTTAAAATAGGAAAACAGACACTATGGCTACAAAAAATAAAAAATAAATGAGGTAGATAAATTAAAGCTTTCACACCCAGGACTTGCCTGTTCTAACTTCGTAGCCTTCATGAAATATTCAGCAAGAAAACAAACAAAACAAAAAATCTTCATAATTACTTGGCATAAGTCGCACCAAGGAAATTCAACAAAAACAATCAGTATGTGAACCTGTGATGGGAAACACGCCCTTCCACGAGTTTCTCCTCGAGCATGAAAACCCAGTTCTTCAATAGAGTAGGCACTGGCAAACTAAGTCACCTGAGATTCCCCGCTCAGGTGCCCACCTCTTCTGGGGTTCGGGAAGAGGAAGGCATCTAAGAGGTGTGGGGAAAACATTGGCACTCTCGGGGCTCCAACTGAACTTTATTTAAATAAGCAGCAACACATACATTGACTCCCTAAGGACTAACGTTAAGTCCATTTGAGGGCCTCCTACTTAAGTTTCTAAGGTTGAAGCAATTTTATAATTCTACAACCCTAGTTTGTTGTTGTTCCTTTTTTAAGTACATTCAAAAAAAACAAACAAGATGGGGACAGGATTGGGGCATATAAAACAGGTCCCTAAAGAGATGACAGACCTTGTCCTTTTACCCGCGTCCAGTTACCATATAAGTATACAGTACCCCTCTCCCCTCAATTAGGCTGTGTAGTTGTCTTTTCCACTGTTGTTCAGTAAGTTCCAACAATTCTACCTTGAAATAGGTAAGTCTTTGGAAAAAGTCATTCTAGGTTGTACAAAGGTTCTATGTATACGTCTGTTACAAGTAACAAAGCTACTTTGCAAGACCCGCTTCTTTCCAAAATAAAAAAAAAAAAAAAAAAAAAAAAAAGTGCCAGGCATGGTAGCTCACACCTGTAATCCCAGCACTTTGGGAGGCCAAGACGGGTGGATCACGAGGTCAGGAGTTCGAGACCAGCCTGACCAACATGGTGAAACCCCATCTCTACTCAAAATACAAAAATTAGCCAGGCGTGGTGGCACGCGCCTATAATCCCAGCTACTCGGGAGGCTAAGGCAGGAGAATCACTTGAACCCGGGAAGGGGAGGTTGCAGTGAGCCGAGATCAATACCACTGCACTCCAGCCTGGGTGATAGAGCGAGACTCCATCTCAAAAAAAACAGTCTGTATTTGTTTTGGTATGAATTTTTTTATTTTTTCAACTTTTTGCAAAGCAGCATAGCAACAATTGTGATTGTAGGACTTGCCTGAGGTTGTGGTCACAACCATCGTAAACATCATTTGCATATCAGTAAGAAAAAGAAAACAGGAGGAGATGAGCTCTTACAAAACAAAGCAGATTCTAGAGATTTCACGGTGTCTGCATTGCTCCTTCCACTCAAGTTCTCCCTTGCTTAGCTGACCGCAATCTTGTTTTCTTCTAGGAAGTGAGGAAACTGGTGTTTGGGAACGCCGTCAGTAGCACTTGGTTTTTCCACATCGGCACTGATACTCGATTGGGAGCCATCCATCTTGGAGACAGTGGCGTTACTCACAACGGAGGTGGCCCCCAAGGAAACAGGGAGGGTAGGAACCCCTCCACTCTGGATCACAGAGATCTCATTGGTCTTCACAGCCAGACCGCCATTGAGCATGCTGGTATACTGGTTCCACACCACAGGGTCCACATTCACCGAAGGGGCCAGGATTTCCTTGGGAAAGATTTCTGAGACTCTTTTTCCGTCCGTACCTAACAGAGCCATGGTGTTCTCAATGGCCAGCTTCCTTCCACGGCGGGCTGAGTTATTGTTCGCCCCGTGTGTCATGTAGTGAACCTACGGGAACAGGACAGAAAGGTTTTTATCAAAATAGAGATTTGAAGCTCACTGGCAAGCCAAGAATCAATCTGCATATGGATTTCATTCTACCCAGTGTTTTAACATATAGATGATCCTCGACTTACAGTGGGGTTATGCCCGGATAAACTCACTGAAAGTAGAAAATATTCTTAGTCTAAAATGCATTTAATACACCTAACCAGCCAAACATCATAGCTCAGTTTAGCCTACCTCAAACACGCTCAGAACATTTGCATTAGCTTACAGTTAGGCAAAATCATCTAATGCAAAGACTGTTTTATAATAAAGCATTGAAATAGCTCATGTAGGCATGACACAGTGGCTCACGCCTGTAATCCCAGCACTTTGGGATGCCGAGGTGGGCAGATCACTTGAGGTCAGGAGTTCAAGACCAGTCTGGCCAACATGGTGAAACCCTGTCTATGAAAAATACAAAAATTAGCCGGGCATGGTGGCACATGCCTGTAATTCCAGCTACTCGGGAGGCTGAGGCACGAGAATCGCTTGAACCTAGGAGGCAAAGGTTGCAGTGAGCCAAGATCATGCCACTGCACTCCAGCCTGGGTGACAGAGCAAAAGACTCCGTCTCAAAAAAAAAAAAAATTAGCTCATAGCTCATGTGATTGAATACTGTACTGAAAACTAGAAACAGAATGGTTGTATGGGTACCCAAAGTCTGATATCTATTGAATGCATCTCACTTTCATACCATTGTAAATCAAACCATCTTAAGTCTGCACTTTATATTTAGAAAATCAGATTTCTTATATCACCTAATGAGCATTCCTCCCCAGAGCAACCAAGATGGGGTTATAGTCTCCAACTGTCTCTGCTCCACCAATCATGGGTGTACCTATGTGAAAACCTACTATATGCTGGGCATTGATCCAAGTGCCAGGGTTAACTTTTTTTTTTTTTTCTTGAGTCTTAATCTGTCACCCAGGCTACAGTGCAGTGGCACAGTTCACTGCAGCCTCAACCTCCCAGGCTCAAGAGACCCACCCACCTCAGCTTCCTGAGTACCTGGGACTACAGGTGCACACCACCATGCCCAGCTAATTTATTTTTATTTGTAGAGACTGGATCTCCTTATGTTGCCCAAGCTGGTCTCGAACTCCTGGCCTCATGTGATCCTCCCACCTTGTCCTCCCAAAATGCTGGGATTACAGGCATGAGCAACCACACCCAGCCTAGAGTTCACATTTTTAAAATGCACAAACCTACACAGGTAATAAAACTGTAGAGTACACAACATGCACACCTGAGTAGAAGTAAAATGGGAAAATCTGAATATGCTGATTGTAACAATGTCAGTATCTTGATTATGCTACAGTTTTGCAAAGTGCTACCAATGAGGAAAACTGGGCAAAGCATACAAGGACATCTCTGTATTATTTTTCAAAAGTCCAGTGAAAATCTATACTTATTTAAGTAAAAATTTCAGTTAAAAACAATTTGTGGGCAGGGCACGGTGGCTCACGCCTGTAATCCCAGTACTTGGGGAGGCCGAGGCGGGCAGATCACCTGAGGTCAGGAGTTCGAGACGAGCCTGGCCAACATGGTGAAACCCCATCTCTGCTAAAAAATATATAAAAATTAGCCGGGCATGATGGCGGGTGCCTGTAATTCCAGCTACTCGGGAGGCTGAAGCAGGAGAATTGCTTGAACTCGGGAGGCAGAGGGTTGCAATGAGCCGAGATTGTGCCATTGCACTCCAGCCTGCGTGACAGAGCAAAACAGACCATACCCTGATGCAGTTGACATCTAAATATATAGAACATCAATGTCTAATAATTGCTACAGAGAAAAATGTATCTGGCTGGGAAAGCTACAGAAGGCCATGGTGGAAATAGGATGCTATTTAATCTAGGGTGGTAGGCGAGGCTTCCGCTAAAGAAGGGACCTTATTAGCATCTGGCTGCTTTCCTTAATTATTTTTCCTGTCTGGCTTTCAAATTCTGAAATCCTTTTCAGCTTCTTTTTTTTTTATTTATATGAATTTAATTTTTGTAGAGATGGCATCTTGCTATGTTGCCCAGGCTGGTCTTCAACTCCTGGGGTCAAGTGATCCTCCCACCACCACCTCCCAAAGTGCTGGGAGTACAGGCGTGAGCCACTGTGCCTAGCCCTTTTCAGCTTCGTAAGAGTTTAAAACTCTTAAGAGACAGGGTCGGCCGGGCGCGGTGGCTCAAGCCTGTAATCCCAGCACTTTGGGAGGCCGAGACGGGCGGATCACGAGGTCAGGAGATCGAGACCATCCTGGTTAATATGGTGAAACCCCGTCTCTACTAAAAAGTACAAAAAACTAGCCGGGCGAGGTGGCAGGCGCCTGTAGTCCCAGCTACTCGGGAGGCTGAGGCAGGAGAATGGCGTGAACCCGGGAGGCGGAGCTTGTAGTGAGCTGAGATCCGGCCACTGCACTCCAGCCTGGGCGACAGAGCGAAACTCCGTCTCAAAAAAAAAAAAAAAAAAAAAAGAGACAGGGTCTTACTCTCTTGCCCAGGCTTAGAGTGCAGTGGTGTGATCACAGCTCACATTGCACCCTCGAAACCGCAGGTTCAAGCAATCCTCCCACTTCAGCCTCCCAAGTAGCTGGGCCTACAGGCGCATGCCACCACGCCCAGCTAATTTTTATTTTGTAGTGACAGGGTCTCCTTATGTTACCTCCTCCCCACTCAGCCTCCCAATTAGCTGGGACCCAAGCATGCAACACCACGCCCAACTGATTTTTGTTTTTTCTGTAAAGACGTTGTCTCCCTATGTTGCCCAGGCTGGTCTCAAACTCGTGGACTCAAGCAATCCTCCCACCTCGGCCTCCCAAAGGAGGAATGGAAGGATGGAAGAACTCATCACGGATTGTGCCAATAAGGAGAAGACACTCGGCGCCCAGCCCCCATCCTGCTGAAAGCCCACACAAACCCACCTTTAAGTTGCCTTTGGTGGTAAAAGCTCGCCCACAAATGTTGCACACAAAAGGCTTCTCTCCAGTGTGAGTCCGCTCGTGGATCTGAAGAGCGCTAGCAGACGAGAAGTTCTTCCCACACCGTGTGCAGCCATGTTGCTTGGCCTGTCGGCGTGGCTGGGCTGCTAACAAAGGGGTCATCCCTGGGGACAATGTTGAGGGTCCCACAAACGTGCCAGGAACTTCAACCTTGACATAGGTTGGCTGGGCTCGGATAAACGTGGAAGGGAGACTGCTCCGACCTAGTACACAGAGGGGAAAATGCCAGACCTTTATCATCCAACATTCATTCTTTCTCTTCAAAGCCAAAGAGATCTTTACAGATAACTGCCTGCTAGTTTGAGAGTCTGGAGCTGGCTTTGTAAGAAATTAACACCTTGAAAGCACCTTAACAGAAATTAACACCTTCCTTTGAATTGTTTATCTGCGCAAAGAAGAAAGCCTCAAATGCTTGGGAAAAGGTACCACTTTGGGTTTTTTTTTAAGGTATGGGCAACATATAAACACATATCTAATTTAAGTTCAAATTTCTACATAAGAAACTACCTTTAAAGTATATGCCCAGACACCATCTTTCTTTGATTCTATGATACAGCTTTTCCCTTATTTTACCATTAATGACATCAACAGTCACCTCTCAGTAGATACGTGCATTTAAAATGGGTTCATCTTTCCCTGCTTCAAGAGCGGTTAATTTGTGAATATTACATCAGGCAGTGGGGCCTCAGAGTCAGGGAACCATGGCTTATTTCAGTGGTCAAAAAGCAGTGGCCACCTCCTCAAACATACTCTTAAGACATCCGTATACAGAATCAGTGTGGAGAAACAAAAAGAAAAAAACTATAACAAAATAGAAAGACTACCCCTATGTTCCAAGGGGCTCAAAGACAAAAATAAAAACCAACAAAAAAGGTATGATGCTGTCCATACCCGTTTTGCATTGACCACCATAAACAAAAAGCATGTTCGTTACTAGGATAGTGGCAGTTACTATTGCCCTCTACCCAGAAGCACAGAAAAGCTAATTGCCCTATAGAAGGGGCTGCTTCAAGTCATACTCTCCGTTTGTAAAGTTCAACCCAGGTTCCTTTTTGATGACCTTGAGCCCAAAATGGACATAAGTTAAATCCAAAGCTCTATCACCTTCCATCTCAGTGCGGCTGTTCTCGGAGCTCTCTGCTTTGCTCCCAGCATCGGGAGACTTTGACTTGATGCTTTCGGCTTGACTATTGGCCGGGGAGAGTGCCTGGAAGGATGTGGTTTCCAGGATGTCTGGGCTTCGGCTCTGATACTCCTGGTCTCCCATCAGCGAGGACGAGTCGTTGGTCAAGCCGTCGCTCTCCACGGAACCGTTTTCTCTGCTGCCCTGGCGCTGCAGGTTAAAAGGGGCAGGACCCACTTTCCCTGGGGCATCTAAGGAAGCCATCATGGCAAACCCTAGTGTGGGTGATGCCGAGTGGATGCTGGGAAGAGGCGTGGGGACCTTCGAGGAGCTGCTGGGAGCCTCCTGGGAGCTGACTTCCTCTAAATCGATGCTTTCGATGACATCATCATGGCAGATGGCGCCGATGCTGCCGTTCTCACCCACCGTCATTGGCTCAGAACCCGGAAAGTCACAGGGATTCTCTGGCAGGGGCGTGTTGGGAATCTGACCGCCCATGTGCATCCGAATATGCTGCTGCAGCATCACGGCGTTGGTGAACTTCTTCTGGCAGATGGGGCATGAATGCTGCGTCTTAATGGACGTATTGGTTCGGTGAACCCCGAGGTGTGTCTTCAGGTTACCTTTGGTAGAAAAGGCTCGGCCACAGATCTTACACTGGAACGGTCTCTCCCCGGTGTGGGTGCGATAATGCATCTTGAGGGAGCTCTGGCAGCTTAAGACTCGGTGGCAAATGAGACATTCGTTGGGATCAGTGGTGGCCTTGTCAATGTTCTCCACCAGCTGCTGCAATTTCAGAGTCTCTGACCCTGGCTCAGGGGTCCCACTCCCTTGGAAGCCACCAGCCCTTGGGGAATTATGGTTTGGTCCCACCCCAGGGAGTGTGGGTCCACCCTCACTTTCTGGAGAAGGCCCAGGCTGCAGGTCACCGGGCAAGGGGCCACCCGTGAGGTCCTTGGGATTAGTCCCCGAAGAGAGATTCTGAGGTAGCCCTACAGAGGTGGTTACAAGGACAGGTTTGCTGTCTAAGGAAAGACTCGATTCATCTATGGGGTCAGGTACAGAGAGTGCATAGGGGATGCCATTGCCAGCCGCCACTTTGTCCTGGAACTCGGCAAACAGCTGGGGGTTTGCCTTCACCTGGGGATGTCGGTGAAAGTGCACCTTGAGGTTGCCCTTGGTGGTGAAGCGATGACCACAGACAGAGCACACGAAGGGTCTCTCTCCAGTGTGGGAGCGGAGGTGGATCTGCAAGGAGCTATCAGTCCCAAAAACCTTGCTACAGTACTTACACTTGTGCTTGTAGAGGACCGCCTCGTCTTTGGGTTTGACATCCACCGCGGAGATGTTCGGGGGCTTCCCCTTCCCTTTCTTGGATGTGTCTAGCGTCACAGTGGAGAAAGGGCTCTGGAAGAGCACCGAGCCCGGGGCCTGAGGAAGCAAAGCACTCGGGAGGCGGGACATGACGTTCGGGAGCACCCGGGTCCCATCCGGCTTCAGAGCAAAGGGCGCCAGCCCCGGGGACAGGGAGCTGGTGGCAGAAGGGATGTTGGCATGAGGTAGCTTGGCTTGTTTCAAGGCATCCAGAGACAGACCTTGGCTTCCAGCTTTCTGGCTGAGCAAAGCCACAGCTGCAGAAACCTGCTGAGACATGTGGCTGCCCAAGGTCTTCAGAGTGTCAGCCCCTGCCCCACTTGAGTGGAGTGCGTGGGAGGCCCACATGTTCACCTGGATGCGGATCTGCTCAGTGAGCTGGATCTGCTGTAGCTGCTGCTGCTGCAGACACAAGATCTGCTCGAGGACCCACGGGATGCTGTTGGCGCCAGGCACGGGGGCAGGGAGTGCATCCGCGCTCCGCTGATTCACCGCCACCTTGGTGCCCCGTAGTGCCTGCAAGGTCACGTTAGTGTTGGCCACTTTGCCTTTGGCTAAATAGCTTATGTCCTGGGGGGTGGGTGGCAGGGCTGTCTCTGTCTTTAGGTACACCACAGACTCCGCGCCCGGCTTCTCCTTCACGTCCTCTGAGCTGCCGCCATTCTCCCTGTGACCGTCCTTACTGCTGGGGCTGGCGGGCTGGTGGCTCAGTACAGCTCTGGAGAAGTCTTCTGAAGGCACCGGCCCCTCGCTGTCATTCATGATGAGGACAGGTGGATTTTTAGTGCAATTTTTCTTATGTTCCAGGAACTCAGAGACGCTGAAGAACTCTGCACAGCATTTCTCACAGACGTGTGTCTCCTCCCGACGAAGCCGCTTTACTGTGGCTTCGTCCTCACTTGCCCCCTCGTCATTCCCCGGGTGGTTCACTGGAGCACCTATAACAAGAGAGAAAAAGCTAAGGACTCTGCCCAAGTAAAAGATATGGGGGGAGCTGGGCACAGTGGCTCACGTCAATCATCACAGCACTTTGAGAGGCTGAGGTGGGCAGATCACCTGAGGTTGGGAATTCGAGACCAGTCTGGTCAACATGGTGAGACCCTGTCTCTACTAAAAACAGAAAAATCAGCCAGTCATGGTGGTGGACTCCTATAGTCCCAGCTACTCGGGAGGCTGAGGCAGAAGAATTGCCTGAACTCAGGAGGCGGAGGTTGCAGTGAACCGAGATCGCGCCATTGCACTCCAGCCTGGGCAACAGACTTTTTTTGAGACTCTGTCTAAAAAAAAAAAAAAAAAACACGCTGATCCTTGAATTTCTTTTGTAACTGGGGCTTATTTACTTTAGGGTTAGTGCCAGCCTACACATTGCAACTCCGAACTTGGGACTACGTTTTAGCCAGATGCCAGCGTCCTTTACACAAGACGCCTGGCGAAGACTACTTCACTGATCTCACCTCCCCGCTGTCCTCTCCGGTATACCCCATCGCCAAGATATCAATGGAGCCTGGGGCCACAGGACAAAGACAGGCATACCTCAGACCCTGCAGCTGAGCCTAGGAATCTAAACCACAGAAGACATTCACACAAGCCTACAATGATCTGGGTTTTTTTGTTTGTTTTGTCAGAAACGTTCACAGCAGCAAAGAAGTAAATTTTTGCCCACCCACCCATAGTGTAAGAAGTATGCAGAATTTCTGTACGCCATAGAAATTAAGTGAAAGAAATGGGTTGCGCAACAATATGTACAACATGACCATTTTGCTTAAAACAAAACCTGTGTTTGAAATGTACAAACATGGCTGGGTGCAGTGGCTCACACCAGTCATCCCCGCACTTTGAGGTCACTTTTGAGAGGCCAGGAGTTCGAAACCAGCAACACAGTGAGACCCTGTCTCTACAAAAAAATAAGAAGATAAAAACAGCTGACCATGGCGGTGTCCATGTATATAGTTCAAGCTACTCAGGAGGCTGAGGCAGGAGAATTGCTTGAGCTTGGGAAGTCAAGTCACTCCAGCCCGGGTGACAGAGTGAGACCCTGTCTGAAAACAAAACAAACAAACAAACAAAGTACAAATGCACAAGGAAAAGGCCAGGAAGGGCTGGAGTGCAGTGGTCCAATCTTGGCTCACTAACCTCCGCCTCCTGGATTCAAGCTATTCTCCTGCCTCAGTCTCCTGGGAAGCTGGGATTACAGGCGCCCGCCACCACGCCTGGCTAATTTTTGTATTTTTAGTAGAGATGGGGTTTCACCATGTTGGCCAGGCTGGTCTTGAACTCCTGGGTTCAAGTGATCCGTCTGCCTCAGCCTCCCAAGGTGCTGGGATTACAGGCATGAGCCACTGCATCCAGCCAAATCCATGGACTTTTGACAGCACAGTCCACCAACAGGTTTCCAGGAAGGACTGATCTTGAAGCATGGCCTTAACAAACTGGTTTAATCTTTACTTATTTCAGACTGGGTCACAATATGAAGTCTTGCAAGGTATGTGTAGGCTGGGGGTGGGTCAGGGGAAGAGACAATATCCATGGGCAGGTCTGGCCTGCCAGAGTTAAGAAAGCTGGCCAGGGCCAACCTGGCCTTGCCTACCAATAACAGGTAGTTTTTGATAGGCAAGTGGGTTCATCCCTAAGAATGCCTACTGAGCACGCATAATCACGAGATGACAACCTCGTGATTAGATGATCAGATGCCTGGATTTACTGATTCAACCAGGACTGAGGAGAACAATGCCTTACAATAAAACAATGTAATGCCTCTCATTCCACAATACTGACCTCCTACTGTGCGCAAAGCAGGGGTTGGGGGCCCAATGGTGAAAAGATGAGCCCCATTATCTTCCTATAATTCAGATTTTGTACCCACAGATGCCCACACTGTAATCATTCAATCCTATTAAATATCAGCTCCATTTAAAGATGAGAAAAAGGCCGGGCACGGTGGCTCACACCTGTGATCCCAGTACTTTGGGAGGCCAAGGCAGGCGATCACCTGAGGCCGGGAGTTCGAAACCAGCCTGATCAACATGGTGAAACTCCATCTCTACTAAAAATACAAACTTAGCCCAGCGTGGTGGCGCATGCCTGTAATCCCAGCTACTCAGGAGGCTGAGACAGGAGAATTGCTTCAACCCGGGAGGCGGAGGTTGCAGTGAGCTGAGACTGCGCCGTTGTACTCCAGCCTGGGCAACGAGAGCGAAACTCCATCTCAAAAAAATAAATAAATAAACAATGAAAAAATAAAGATGTGAAAAACAGAGACTCTGAGAAATAATGTGACTTGTGCAACATAACAAAAGTTATTGAGAGATAACTTTTGAGCACTTACTTTGTATGTGGCCAGGTATGATTCTAAACAATGTATGTTATTATATTAACAACTCTGAAATAGAAACTATTACCCTATTTGACAGAAGGGGAAACTGAGGCACAGAGGACATGAACTTGCCCAAGGTAACATGTCAAGTAAACCGCAGAGCCAGTATTAAACCCCAGACATGCAGTTCTCACACCCTCTATTGGAACCCTTCATTTGTACCCTTCTGATCATGTTTCTTCTGTTAAGACTGCAACTCTCTCTTTCCTCTCAGAGATGTTAAGGTGGGACAGGAGAGCCTGGGAGGTTGCCTTGGTTAGGAAGGGGTGGGAGTAGACCACCCATTCCTGTCTTATTTCTAGGACTTCCAGAAGTTGCTCTGAAAGTGTTAGGATGCAGTGCGATGCTGCTACTTCCAGGTAGAGTTCCAGTAGCACAAACTCTCCTTAAGCCCCAATACCGCTGCGAATCTGCCTCCTTTCAATGATCAAGATAAAAATGCTCGTCAATTCCCAGAACCCTGGCAACTGTTTACCTGGGAACCACCAACTCTCAGATAAATAGTATCTATCTGTATGATTTCCCAAGACTGGAAACCAGTACTAAGTGGGAGTGTTAGGCGGCACAATCTTTCTAGAAAAGCAATTTTGACAATTATGTGTCAAGAATGTTAAGTGAAACTTTTTAAAACAGTTTCTCTTCTTAGGGAAGGAAATACGTATTACTGGTAGGAGTGTATAGATGGATACAGCTCTTTCAGCAAGTCATCTGGCAACATCTTCATTTTAGTACAATTTTCCTTTGACCCAGCAATTCCCGTTTTAGGAATTTCCTCGATATTCCTGCAAGGATTTAGGATAATGCTGCAAGGATTTAGGATATTCCTTGCAGCACTTCTCATGTTAACAAACAGCAACAAAAATGGATGCACCTTGGTCGTAAGATTTTGGTTAAATAAATTAGGGTGCAGAAAAAGCGAACGCTTTATAGCCTCCAGAAATAAAGGAGACCAAGGCTGGGCACAGTGACTCACACCTGTAATCCCAGCACTTTGGAAGTCAAGGTGGGTGGATCACTTGGGTTCAGGAGTTTGAGACCAGCCTGGCCAACGTGGTGAAACCCTGTCTCTACTAAAAATAGAAAAGTTAGCCAGGCGTGATAGCATGCACATCGCTGTAACCCCAGCTACTCGGGAGGCTGAGTTGGGAGAATTGCTTGAACCAGGACCCAGGAGGCGGACATTGCAGTGAGCCAAGATTGTGCCACTGCACTCCAGCCGGGGTAACACAGCAAGACTGTCTCTCAAAAAAAAAAAAAAAAAAACCTTTAATAAAGCCCATGCAAAAACATTAACCACTCCATTCTGCTTTTTAGAGGCCAAAAGCTAACCACCACCAACCTCTCCAAGCAAGAACAAAAACATACTTCATACTCTTACACCTTAAGGTACCTTGTCTTACACCTTGTCCAGCCCAGGTCCAGGCCAGCTTTGAATTCAACCCAACACAAATTCATAAATCTTCTTAAAACGTAAGATAGTTTTACAATTTGTTTTAAGCTCATCAGCTATCATTAGTGTCCATGTCTTTTATGTGTGACCCAAGATAATAATTCTTCTAATGTGGCCCAGAGAAACCAAAAGATTAGATACCCTTGCCTTAAGTCACTTTTCTGAGACGGAGTCTCGCTCTGTCGCCCAGCCTGGAGTGCAGTGGTGCAATCTCGGCTCACTGTAAGCTCTGCCTCCCGGGTTCACGCCATTCTCCTGCCTCAGCCTCCCAAGTAGCTAGGACTACAGGCGCCACCACCACGCCCAGCTAATTTTTTGTATTTTTAGTAGAGACGGGGTTTCACCGTGTTAGCCAGGATGGTCTCGATCTCCTGTCCTCGTGATCCGCCCGCCTCGGACTCCCAAAGTGCTGGGATGACAAGCGTGAGCCACCACGCCCAGCCCAGTCACTTATCTTCATAGCCAGATAATCAAACAAGCTCCTTTGTTTCTATTTTGCAGATGTGGAAAACAGGCTCAGAACTAAGTGGCTCAAGATGACATACTGCTTGCTAGTTAGAAGATAGAAGTGACTTAAATACTATTTAACGGCACTAAAATGAGTGGCCCAATTCCTAATCGTTTCTTCTAGAGCAGTCTCTCCCCTCTATGGGAGAAACTTTTTCATCTTGCCCCTCTATGGAGGCTTTTAAGTTATTTTTCCCTAATAGCTCCCCCCTTATAAAGTTCTAACATCACAAACATATTATATACATTTACATCCTTTGGAAGGTCACAAACCACTGTAATATCAATAAAATGTTTTCATAGCATTGGTGAAAATATCACTTGAAATGTATCACATGTGAAAATATATATGTCATGAGAAATTATCACATGAAAATATACATGTTCTGTTTAACAGGCATTTTTAAACAGGGGGTCTATGAAATTAGATAAGAAAAAAATACTAATTTTCACTTAGCTGAACTAAAATTCAACATTTCGTTCAATGATGAATATAAGGAACATACCACAGTGGTATTAATAGTTGTGACTTTGTCATCAGTGGAGACCACAAATATTTTCATACAGTGTTACAAGTTGTTACAACTTGGAAATTCTTGTTATCTGACGGGCTACTAGATCTTGTTATTTATTGTATTAATAAAGTAGCTGATATTACTAAGTGAAAAATGTTTTCATTTTTGATGACTATATTTCAATGTAATTTATTTCCTTGGTCGTCTATGTATTTTATACATTACACCGAGAAGGGATCTATGGCACAAAAAAGGTTAAGCTCCCTCCCCTAGAAGGATCCAGCAGTTCCCAAGAGTGATTTACAGCCTGAATACCAGCTTGCCTTTGCTGTATACACAAGCTCGCCTCTTCTGTAGCCTCCACCAGCAACATCCCACTTGAGTCTTAAAACAGGAGCAGCTCTGTTTGCTTGTGCAGTAAAAAGTGCTTCTACTACATCCAGGCCGCCACTGGTAAATACCGAAACTGTATTTGCCAAGGAGTAAGAAGATTCTGTTATGAACAATTGCTGGACATGCTTAAGTTAACCCCAAAGGAAAAAAAGCAAAGTTCAGAGGGATTACACAGCAACTAGCTCTTCCATTTCTCCACCCCACCCCCACCCCGAATTTTAGGAATGTTATCTTGCAGCATCTAGTTATCCAATAAGTTGGAAGAATGCAGTAAACCCAGCAGGGGTCTTAGATTCAATCACTGCCAAATGGATAGAAAATACTCTTACTATTGTATAGGAAGAAAGTTCATCTACTAGTGACCAATCAAATTCTGGAGACACTGAAATGCTTAAAAAGTAAAACCCGTATATCTTGATAAAAGCATTATGACTCAAGCTTATCTTTTTTTCATTCCTACATTTAAAGAACTACAATGAGTAGATTATGTAAAGCACACATCTTCTGCCCTCCCCCACCCCCAGGATAATTGCTTACCAAAAAACAAAAGGAAATTATGTGCCTTCTTAAGTATTTAACCAGTTGAAAGAAAAGTGCCTCTTTAGCAGTTTAATTTTAGCAGTCAAAAAGCCTTCAACTCAAGTCATAGAAGGCAAATTAGACTTTAAGTTTCTACTTAGTTAACATCTAAAAAAGGCAAAGTTTCAAACAGCCTTGAACCAAAACTCAGGGATTCTGCTGGAGAGGAAAAAAAAGAGTAAATGGCTCAAAGAAAGTTTCCTAGGCACTAAGGCGTGTGACCTCTTTTTGCTTCCAAGGTTAGGGAAGTGTCCCACTCTGCCCCAACTAGAGATCAGGCAAGTTTGTAAACTCCATCAGGGCAGGGGTTTTTGTCGCCTGTCTCCAGAGTCCCCCTGAACAAAACCTGACACAGACATACAATTCGTTGGGGCGGGGATTGGGGGGGATTGCGGTGACTGGTGATGCAGTTCTTATCTGGATTTAGTGGCTTTTAAAAATGTTTAGACATTTAAAAAAATAGTCAAAAGTACTGTAGGCTAAAGGTGATGAGGAAGAGAGAACTTCTGGAACTCTTTTCGCCATTCATTTTTCCAGGGTAGTACAACCCAGAGAAGCCAACCAAACTCCGACTTTGTTTTATTTCTGGGACCTCTTCATCTAAACCACGTGAAGACACATCCCAACATTTAAGATGGCAGAAGAGAAGCCACCAAACCCAACCCGCCAAGCACCAATCATGGCTCCCTTGTCAAAGATGCCAAAAAGAAAATCTCATCACATCACCAACTGGCCTAAGGCTATTTAAAAAAAAAAAAAAAAAAAAAAACAGTTCCTTGAACTCTGGGGCGAGGTAGAACAAGGCACCATGGGACATGAAGCAGGACAAGACAACACAGGCAAAGCCATTTCAAACAGGTGCTGCAATTTAAAATGAGTAAAAATATGACTATCAATTTTGGTCTTTAACTTCTTGAATTCAAGATAGCGCACTCAAGTCCCCAGCCAGGTGTCTGGCGGGCAGCACACTGCCGTTTCTGCTAAATTGCCTCAACTGGCAGCTCAACACCATCTTGACACAATAAACACAAATAAAAACATTTTGGTATTTTGAACAAAATTAGTACTGATCACATTCCCAATTCATAGTAGCCCTTCTACAGTTGAAATTATCTAAACAGGGCATTTTGTCACCACTATATAGAGGAGGAGCCCAAAAACTCAGAGAAAAAAAAACACCAAGCTGGCTTCAAGGTTACACAGCTGAAAGTCACACAGCCACACTGGAATGCGGATCCCATTCTAAAACCTGACTTCCTAGGCATCAACGTAAACTTCACATTTTAAAAAAAGGAAATGCTAACTGCCTTCTGCCTCCCAAGATGGTTCCCCAACCCACAGCCCAGGAGGAAACTCACCAACAGCAGCACGAATGACAAAGTATCATTTGCTTGTGCACTGCACATTTGTATTCAACAAAAGGAGCTGTTTGGCAAATTGTAGCTTCTCTCCCTATGGGAAACCCAGATGAAATCTAACGTAGAAAGCTGGCCTGAAACGTTAACTAACCTCAAAATCCTTCTAGCCAGCCTGGGTCATTTTGGTGAGTAATTGGAAATAGAAGTCGTTCGAAACTTGGGAATCCTAATCGTTGATGTTTGTAATCCAGTTTAGCACAAAGGGCATTTGAAACTCTTTTGAGAAAATGCTAATTTTTCCTGTATGTAGTGTTAGCCCCGCGACCACCTGCAGATTTTTTGATCTGTTAATTGATCGCCAGACGTCATTTTCCTCCCTCGAAAACTGTATTCTCGAATGGCTTTGCAAAATAAGACCAGCTCAATCTGCATTCTAAAAAATCATGTGAGACATATACATCCAAGTTAGGTATATATGTCTGAATTATATGTCTAACTATATAATTTTAGGCAGATCAAATGCAAACAACCCAAACGCAGCCATTACAAACGCACTGCTTGGGAAAACAACCTTCTGTCCCAAGGAAGAAATTGGAGGCTCTGCAAACACATTCTAGCCGCCAGGAGTTATTACCAAGAATTCCAGACTTGGCAAAGAACAGCGGGCACAGACGGCGATCACGCAGGCGACCGGCACGAATCCCCTGGGGTGCCCATCCTTGGCCCAGCCCAGTACTCTCCATTCACCCCCGCAACCGGTCCCATCCACCAGGTGTGAGCCAGCACCTGCGAAGGGACCCCGCCTCCCAGCAAAGGGCTATGCTTCAAGCTGGGCCTCCAGGGGGCGCCCGCGCGCAGGCCGGGTGGGCTGTCCGCGACAACCCTGGTGATCAATAGCCAACTCCCCTCCCTCCCAAATCGCAGTGGCAGCGCACGGCCAGGCCTGAGGTCTTAGCTCAGCTCAGGTTGACTGATTCCAAACTCCAACATCGTTAATTTCAGAAGCCCTCCCGTAACAAGCTTCCCTCCCTAAAGGTGCCAAACACCACCAAAAGCCCCACGTGTGTGCGCCCACCCAAAATGAAGGGGGAAGGGGAGGTCAGCGTAGGACCAGGGGAGGGGTCAGAGCCAGGAGCTCGCCCCTCCTCTCCGAAGGAAGCAGGCGGGCTGAGGGTTAACCCTTTTGTTCCAGGTGGGCCAGACCACGAAGCCTTCACGCTCCCCTCAACCCCCACCCCACCCCGCCCCCAACCAAGGCACAAAGAGAGTCCCTCCAGGCGCCTGGGACCTCGGGTGCGCGTTGCGCTGACCACCCGGCGCCCCGAAAACGCCCAGCCGTCCCCTCCGTCAAGTCGATCCTTTTAATTTGCCCTGGAAAAATGTTAAACGGGGGATTCTATTGACCTACTTGGGAAATGTATTACATTCGGTCTCCGACAAAAAGGGTGGAGGGTACGGAAGCCAAAAAGTGGCGACCGTCTTCTCGGGAAACCCCGGGCATCAGAGATAGGCTCTGAGAGTCCTCCGGGGTTACCGCGCACACCCGTCTGCTGCAGGGAAATTAGAAAGCAGGCGGGGAGCGCAGCGACGAACAAGGCCGGAGAGGAGGCTACAAATCCCCCCTCCCCCCACGCGCACGCTAAAAACTTATCAGGCGACAATTTGGCGGGCCGGGATGGAGACGAGATAGTGGGAAACCGCCTCGCTCCTAAAACCTCTGCGGTGAAGTGATGAAGTGGGAACAGAGTTGGCCCCGCCGCTCCCGGCGCGGCTGGAGTCCCGAACTCCCCTCGATCCGGGAAACGCTGGCCGCGGAAGCGTGGGCCGGGTCAGCCGCGGGAGTTCGCCCTGGCCCCCCACCTCTCCCCTTTCACACCAGGGCGCAAATGTGGAAAGCCGAGCGCTCCAGAAAAGCCACGCAAAACGGGAGGCCGGTGCACCCCAGCGGGGCTGCCGCGCGTCCGCCACCCCGGCCACTGGGGGCTCGCACCCTCCGGCTTGCCGCGGTTATTTTTAGGAAGTCGGAAATCAAAGATGGCTGGAGGTCAGGCCCCGAAAGGTTAGGGCGAAGATCGGCAGGCGGCGCAGCCCGGGCAGAAAAGGCGAAAACCAAAAAAGAAAAAAATTTTAAAGGGAAACATTGAGCCCTCCTCCCCCACCTCTCCGTTCCCTCCAATCCCCTGCGCAGCGCGGGTGGCCCGCACCCCAGCTCCTGAGGGTGGGAGAGGTCGCGCCCCCTCCCCCCACTTGGCCCGGGAGGGGCGCGTGCAACAGATCGTCCTCCTCCGGGGGGTCTTCCAGGGGTGCGCCCCTCCTCCAGCCTCCAAGAAAAGCCCCCACGGGCTGGTGGAGAGGGTGAGGATCCCCCGGGGTTCTTTCTTTTGAGAGCGACGCGAGGGAGGGGGACCTAAGTTACAAGAAAGGGGGGGAACACCAGTGAGGGGAGTGGGACCAGTTAAGTGAGGGGCAGAGGACAAGGAGAAGGGAACCTTTCGGGAGCGAGGAGAACGGAGGAGCGAGTGGGGGTCAATTTTATAATAAGGGGAGAAAGCTGGGGGTGAAACTTACACAAGAGTGGAAAAGAAAAAAGTGGGAAACGTGCAAAAGGCGGGGTGGTGGGGAGAGGAGGCGACCTCTCCTCCCGGGCACTGAGCCCCCAAATCTCGGTTCCTGAATTTGCGCTGGACGCCGCCCGCTCCCCGAAGCCCGCGCCCTCGAGGATCCCGCGTACGTCCGGGAAGCTCCCCTCCCCGGGCGGGCGCCCCAGCCCCACTCACCCAGCTCCCCCGCCGCGGGCGCCGCTGGGGCCGCATCTGCAAACTCCGGGGTCGGCTGCTGCGGCTGCTGCTCGCCCTGGTCCTCCTCCGAGTTGATGTGCTGGGGTTTCGCCTGCTTGCGCCTCGACATGGTGCGAGCATCGGGGCGCCGGGAGAGCCGCAGTTATTTGCCCTCTCCGCCACAAATTCCTGGAGTTGGGAAATTTACCCCCCTTCGGCCGGAACGCGCATGTCCCAGTAATTATTATTATCAATAATGCATTGCGATTTATCATGAGCCCTGACAGCTGATTGGCCTGGGTCCAAGACCTCAGAGATCATTTAAATAAGCCCTCATTGATCAGGGAGGGGCGAGGCATTCTGGGCTTTGTAGTCCGGGCCTACTTGTGACAAAGGCGTGTTCATCAGGGGAGCGCAGCTAATTAGCATCCGGGCTCAGATTGGCTGGGGCGGAGACGAAATCAGAGGGGGACCCATCCTCGCTCCAACTATCTGAGTCCTTGGAGAGGAGAAGAAAATGGGGGGAAATGCGTACTTATTAAAAAGTAGGAGCGTAAGTAAAAGTTTTGGAACGGGTGTGTTTGGTAGTATGCTCCAAAGATTACTTTGTAAGGTTGATGTCCACCAGCCGAGAAGGGAGGTCTCTTCACACTGGAATATTTTGGCTCAGTTTTCACATCTACACGCACACACACTCCCCCAAACCTGAGATGTGACCCGTGTCCCCTCCCATCTTTTTGATTACAAATGTTTAAGTTGAGTCTCGAGATAACTGAAGAATGATGAATGGTGGTGTTTTCGGCCCTCCCACCCATCTCAACTCTTAAAGTGAGCTCGGAACTTCCAAAATTTCAGATTACTCCACCACCACCGTGACTTACCTCTTTTAAAAGCTGATTAATAGCCTCCAGGATTCCTGTTCACAAAGACTGGTTTGTGGTTACGATGCGAACCTTGATTTTTTTTTTTTAATTTCAAAATGACTGGCTACTAAATATTAGAAATGGCAAATTATAAGCAAGCATAGTCAGAGATAATATCAAAACAGCAAGCAATTGCATTTTTTCCCCCAGGAGCCATAAATGCCTGATAACATCATATTTTATTACTGAGACAATGCTCTTGCATCTCCCATGGAATGGTAATGGGGCACGGTCACAGTATCTGGTTGTTACTAATCACTACTGGAATTTTTTTTGCAATACACACATTATTACAGAAAAGGTGTATCGTTCAAAGTGATTGTATCATTCTGACACATGATGCCTGGAATTTTTTAAAGTTGGGCTTGTGTGTGTGTATATATTACATGTATATACATTTATACCATAAATCCATGTATATGTAATTTGGCTAACTGCTCTGCGCAATGTACATGCTCAATAAATGCTAAATGAATGATGAAATCATCAACCTGCTAAGTCTTTGATTGGTCTTTCCATAACTGCTCTGGGCATGCGTCTTTGTTTGGCATTTACTTCATTGTAAGGGACTGTGCAGATATAAACCCTCCCTCCACATTTGTGCATTGCATTCTCTTGATTAGTTATTCATCACGTTCCCAGCTTGTAAACTCATCAGGAATACAAGCAAAATGGAATGCTGGGCTCATCAATGTGTTCACCTGGGTATTTGGACAACCCAAGGCAGAAAATAAATCAGCTTGATCATCTTTTTTATATTCGTGGCCATCAGTAAAAACTTATTGAAGGAAGATTAACCTTCAATTTTTGAGTCTCTGAAACAGTCTTGCCTTATTTTATGTATAACATCTAAAGCAAGTAAGACAGAATTATACCCAACAGCCAGATTGGAAAGGTAAGAATTTAGTTTAATAATACATGGAAGCAGTTTAGAATTCTGATACTGAGTAAAAAGGCCAATTAGCACCTTCCTTGCTGACTAATCTACCGATATTCTCAACACCTTTTCTGTGTAAGGTAGTGTGGCAGGAGATCTAACTTACAAATCTAAACGAATGTGCAGTAGGTTTACAGCTCAAAAAATATTATTGGGTCAAGAAAAATTTCATTTATTATATAGTTGTTTATATTTATTTTAGTAGATGATAGTTGTAACATGTTAGCCTTAGAATGAGATAAAATTGTGCCACTTGACTCTCCAAGTGATAGTAATAATATAATTGATTGAGCCCCTTGTACATGCCACAGACTGCATTAAATAAATGCACACTGCCTAGTTTTATCTTCCAGTGGAGGTCGGCCCTATTGTCCTCTCCATTTTGAAACTGAAGCTCAAAGACATGAAGTGACTTAATTAGAAACTGGCTGAGCTGGTGGTCAGTTTCTAAAATGGCGGTCAGTTTCTAAGTCTGACTCCAAAATTCTATCACATCCTAATACCTGTCTTCCAACTATAGCTGAATATAGACAAGATAGCTAAAGAAGAAAAATCGGAGTACAGTAAACATATGTTAAACTTAAAGTGTCCTAGAAAAATCTTGGGTTTTCGGAAATCACTCCAACAGATGAAGTCAAGAAGTTTCCCTCAAATGGAAACCTTCCACAAATGTAATATCAAGAAAAGCAGGACACGGTACATGTTTTGAATCTACTTCCAGTTTAAGAACTGCAGTCAGGAGCCAGTTGGTAGAAAATAAAGTAAGTCCTAGAGCAAAGCAGGGGATGACTGGAGGGTGTAGCAACAGGCAAGTCCCTAATCAAAAGTTGTTTCAGGCTGAGCACATTGTCTCACGTCTGTAATCCCAGCACTTTGGGAGGCCCAGACTGGCGGGTCACCAGAGTCAGGAGTTCGAGACTAGCCTGGCCAACATGGTAAAACTCCATCTCTACTAAAAATACAAAAATTAACCGGTGGTGGTGGCGTGCATCTGTAATCTTGGCTACTTGGGAGCCCGAGGCAGGAGAATCACTTGAACCCAGGAGGTGGTGGCTGCAGTGAGCCAATATCTAGCTACTGCACTTCGAACTGGGCAACAGAGTGAAACTCTGTCTCATATAAAAACAAACAAAAAAACAGTTATTTCTTAAACCAAAGGACCTGGGTGGGACCCGAGCTTGAACAGAAAACGTTCAGAGTAAAGGATTATATTAAACTTTTTAATGTAATGTCCTTTGTTAGGTGATTGGGTTTATATAATCCAGTCATCGTCAAAGTTTATGTAATCCAGTCATTTTCAGTGTTTCTGCCAGGCAGGAATATTCAAAAAGTACACTTCTTGGTATATTTTTCAGCAGTCTTATTGTTTATAAGGAGATTTGGGATGTGTAATCTCATTTTATCCTCACTAATATCCTTTTTCAATTGCTTTTTTTTGTTTGTTTGAGACAGACCACTCTGTGGCCCAGGCTGGAGTGCAGTGGCACGACCTCTGCTCACTGCAACCTCTGCCCGGGTTCAAGCGATTCTCCTGCCTCAGCTTCCTGAGTAGGACTATAAGCGCGTGCCACTACACTCGGCTAATTTTTGTATTTTTAGTAGAGATCAGGTTTCACCATGTTCACCAGGCATGCCTCCAATTCCTGATCTCAAGTGATCTGCTCACCTCAGCCTCCCAAAGTGCTGGGATTTACAGGCGTGAGCCACCGTGCCCGGCCAATTTCTATTTCATTTATGGAAAAACAGAAGCTCACAGCTCCCATCGGCTCCTAGTGAGTACTAACGAATGCATGCCAAATTCTGGATTCAGTAACTTTGCACAGGTCTCAGTATAAGGCAGGTCTTTCCCCGAAAACCCCACCTTTGCTCTTTTCTGCAAGGAATCTTCTTCCTTTCCACTGCTTGCCTCTCTTCACCTGGCCCACTCCTAAGAAGCCTGTAATCTCTTCAAATTTCCCTTCTTAAAACCAATCTTCCCTCTTCCAAACTAGGTCTCATTTATTAGTGCTCTCAGTCTTCAAGAAACCACATCTTTCGTTTTATAGCATCGTTCAAAATATGTAATGACAGACTTTCTCATATATCTGTTTATTGCTTATTTCTCACACTGCAGCCTCCATGAGGGCAGACGCCGTCATCACGGTGTCCTTAGCACTTCGCCACAGTAATGGAACACAGAAGTCACAACAAATAAATAATGAATGACTCAATCCATGCTGAGTAACTTTAGAGGCCTGAATATGAAACAAAGTGTTAAAGGCAACGTAGTAGGTGGGAATGTAAAATGCTAGAGCCATTCTAGAAAACAATATGGCAGTTCCTCAACAAATGTAAAAAAGGATTACCATATGATCCAGCAATTCCACATGTGGGTATATATCCAAAAGAATTGAAAGCAGGGTCTCGAAGCAGTGTTTATCTACCCAGGTTCACAGCAGAATTATTCGCAATAGCTAAAAAGTGGAAACAGCTCAAGTGTCCATGGACAGAGGAATGAATAAAGTACATGCAGTCTATCCATACAATGGCATATTACTCAGCCCTAAAAAGGAAGGAAATTCTGACACACGGTACAACATGGATGAATCTTTGTATGCGTGTGGGTTTTTTGTTATTTTTTGTTTTTATTTGTTTATTATTATTATTTTTTGAGACGGAGTCTTGCTTTGTCACTCAGGTTGGAATGCAGTGGCCAATCTCAGCTCACTGCAAGCTCCGCCTCCCAGATTCACACCATTCTCCTCCCTCAGCCTCCCAAGTAGCTGGGACTGCAGGCGCCCCCCACCACGCCCAGCTAATTTTTTGTATTTTTAGTAGAGACGAGGTTTCACAATGTTAGCCAGGATGGTCTCGATCTCCTGATCTCATGATCCGCCTGCCACGGCCTCCCAAAGTGCTGGGATTACAGGCGTGAGCCACCGTGCCCGGCCCACATGGATGAATCCCGAAGACATTATGCCAAGTAAAATGAGCCAGTCACAGAAGGACAAATGGAGTAGTCAAATTCATAGAGACAAAAAGTAGAATGGTGGTTGCCAGGGGCTGGAGGGAGGGAGAGTGGGGGGTGGGGGGGTGGGGCGGTTACTGCTTAATAGGCACGAAGTTCCAGTTTTGAAAGATGAAAAGGGATCTAGATAAATGTTCAGATTTTAGCTGCTTTGCCACAAAAACAAACAAAATCAGGTAACAATGCAAAATGGATAGGTTCATTTGCTTCACTATGGTAATCTTTTTACTATCTATACAAATCCCATAACGTCATGTAGTATGCCTTAAATATACACAATAAAATTTATTTTTTTTAAAAAAAGAGATATGTACTGGGCACGGTGGCTCATGCTTATAATCCCAGCACTTTGGGAGGCCAAGGCAGGCGGATCATGAGGTCAGGAGTTCGAGACCAGCCTGGCCAACATGGTGAAACCCCGTCTCTACTAAAAGTACAAAAATTAACTGGGCGTGGTGGTGGGCACCTGTAATCCCAGCTTCTCGGGAGGCTGAGGCAGGAGAATCGCTTGAACCCAGGAGGCGGAGGTTGCAGTGAGCCGAGATGGTGCCACTGCACTCCAGCCTGGGCAACAAAGCGAGACTCTGATTCAAAAAAAAAAAAAAAAAAGGAAAGAAAGAAAAAAAGAGACAGATCTGGAAATTGGTTGCTCAACAATGTGAATTACTTAACATTTCAAAACAGCATACTTAAAGATGGGTAAAACAGTAAATCTTGTGTTAAGTGTATTTTAACACAATTGCAGAGAAAAAAAGGCAATTACAAACTAGATTATCACGATGGTTGCATACTGCATGGATTTACTAAAAAGAATTCAACTGTACAGTCAGAGTGAGTGAGTTTCATGATATGTAAAGCGTACCTACATGAAATGGTTTTTAAGAAGACAATTAGATACTTGGCTATCCCTGTCATTGAAAGGACCACAGTTATGTGTCTGTGTTTTTTTTCTGTGTGGGATTCCCAGCATCTCAAGCTTGAAATGACTAAAGTAGCAAGGTTGAATCCCATAAATCATGATCTGCCACTGCAAAAGTATCGCCACTTTGGACCTCTATTTATTCATGCCAGGAAGCACAGTCGACTGACTTGGTGACCACTGCTGCTTCAATTTGGGAAATGTAAGGGTTGGATTCGGGAAGTATCTCAACATGGACCAACTGCTTAGAGTCTATGGACTTTTATGTATCATAGTACATTTGATATCTGGCTACCTCAAATGGCAGCCTTGATCACATTCTAGAGATGTAGAAGTTGAGCTGCAATTGTCTCCAAAATCATGCTTGTAATTCAATGGGACTGCTTTATTATGGGGCCAAATGTCCACTTTTCTGAGTGTCCTGGCCCAGAGCCCTTCTGTTGGGATGATTTATGGTTGCAAAGTTGGCTAATTGCAATAATCACCACTTAACTGATGATATTTCCCCCGTTTTAATATCTCTCTGCTTGTTGCCATTTCATCAATTCCAAATTGGTATTGAACAATTTCTAGCTCCAATTAGTCTTCTTAGTTGCAGCTGATGTATTGAAGCCTACAACTGTGTATTCAGAAAAAAAAAAAAAAAAGTTAAAAATAGTGCAGGCCAGGCGTCGTGGCTCACACCTGTATTCTAGTACTTTAGGAGGCTGAGACTGGAGGACTGCTTGAGCCCAGCCCAGGAGTTTGAGACCAGCCTGGACAACATAGGGAGTCCCCATCTCTACAAAAAACAAAACAAAACAAAATTAGCCAGGCATGGTGGCACGCACCTATAGTCCCAGCTACTCTGGAGGCTGAGGTGGGAGATCACCTGAGCCTGGAGAATTTGAAGCTGCAGTAAGCTGTGATCGTGCCACTTCGTTCCAGCCTGGGTGACAGAGTGAGACCCTGCTTCAGAAAAACAAAACAAAACAAACAAACAAATTAACCAGGCATGGTGGTGTGTACCTGTAGTTCCAGTTACTCAGGAGACTGAGATGGAAGGATTGCTTGAGCTCAGGAGTTTGAGGCTGCAGCGAGCCTTGTTCACGCCACTGCACTCCAGCCTGGGCAACAGAGTGAGAGTCTGTCTCAAAAAACAAACAAACAAAAAAAGGCTGCACACAGTGGCTCACGCCTGTAATCCCAGCACTTTGGGAGGCCGAGGCCAGCAGATCACGAGGTCAGAAGTTCAAGACCAGCCTGGCCAACACGGTAAAACCCTGTCTCTACTAAAAATACAAAAGTTAGCTGGACGTGGTGGTGCGCACCTGTAATCCCAGCTACTCAGAAGGCTGAGGCAGGAGAATTGCTTGAACCCGGGAGGCGGAGGTTGCAATGAGCCAAGATCGTGCAACTGTACTCCAGCCTGGGACAGAGCAAGACTCCGTCTCAAAGAAACAAAAAAATTCTGGCTGGGCATGGTGGCTCATGCCTGTAATCCCAATAATTTGGGAGGCTGCGGTGGGCAGAGCATCTGAGGTCAGTAGTTTGAGACCAGCCTGGCTAACATGGTGAAACCCTGTCTCTACTTTAAAAAAAAAAAAAATAGCCAGCATGGTGGCGGGCACCTGTAATCCCAGCTACTTGGGAGGCTGAGGCAGGAGAATCACTTGAACCCGGGAAGCAGAGGTTGCAGGGAGCCAAGATCATGCCGTTGCACTTCAGCCTGTATGATAAAAGCGAAACTCCATCTCCAAAAAGAAAAAAAAAAAAGTCCAACAAGCTTATTAAAGCAAGAGTGAATAGTCAGAAACGATACTTTCTCCTGTAAGTTTGCTGGTGAAAGACTAAATGGATTAAGAATAAAAGAGTTTGTGGCCGGGCGCGGTGGCTCAAGCCTGTAATCCCAGCACTTTGGGAGGCCGAGACGGGCGGATCACGAGGTCAGGAGATCGAGACCATCCTGGCTAACACGGTGAAACCCCGTCTCTATTAAGAAATACAAAAAACTAGCCGGGCGAGGTGGCGGGCGCCTGTAGTCCCAGCTACTCGGGAGGCTGAGGCCAGAGAATGGCGTGAACCCGGGACGCGGAGCTTGCAGTGAGCTGAGATCCGGCCACTGCAGTCCAGCCTGGGTGACAGAGCGAGACTCCGTCTCAAAAAAAAAAAAAAAAAAAAAAGAATACAAGAGTTTGTGTGACTAGCTTTTTTACTCCTCAGTCGCTTGAAACTCATGCTAGTCCAAGCACGCAGTCTTCCGGTCAATCTCAGGTACACACAGACGGTCGAGAGTGTTGGTTCTCTAAGTCTACAGCAGCCGTTCTTAATGGAGACAGTGTGCCTTTTCCCCCACGAGGGGACATTTGGCAATGTCTAGAGACATTTTCAGTGGTCACAACTGTCTAGTAGGTAGAGGCCCGAGGTCATGCTTAAGATCCTACAGTGCCCAGGAAAACCTCCACAGCAAAGGATTACCTGACCCAAAATATCAATGGTGCCGGAGATAAGAAACGAGGTTTACAGGTAACATGATTCAAGGCCATATTAGCATCTAACTAATACCATTAAAAGAAAAATAGTAAAGTCCTTTCTAATAAAACTTTAAGTATTAAGTCACAACCAAATCCTCTTATCTTCTCCAGGGGACGCTTCTTAACCTTCCCAACTAAGTCAAACTTCAGCATTTTGACCCTTTCCCTCAAAGATTGCACAATTGCAGTCTTATATTCGCTCATGTGATGATCTATCTACTTCTCCTCCTGCAGATTAGAGAAAGATAACATTTTGGAATTCTGTTTATTTCACTGAATGGGCTATCATAAGATTCTACCGCCGCATTGAAACAAATCTTTGTAAATTTTTTGTTGTTGTTATTTTTTCACTCTGTGGATGAACGTTTAATTCACTTGACCCATCCCTGTTGTATATTTGAGATCTCTTTCTTTAGTAACATTTCACGAAATGTCTTTGCTCATATCGCTGTGCCCAAATTTTGGATTTCTTGCCTTAAGGCCTACCATCTTGAGTCTTTCTGAAGTGAATGTTGAAATGAATTTCACAAATTCACAGCCCTTTGAGAGCTTTTTTCAAATACTATCTTACTCCTTTTGTGGGCTCTTGTGCAAGACCAGGGCCTCAGTAACATGAGTGATCAAGCTAAATGGGCCATCTCATAAACATGCTTATCGGGACACTCACATATTGCGTAACTGGACAGCAGAAATGTATAGATTTTCAAAAACAAGCCAAAGGTTCAATTGATTGAACATTTTTTTTTTTCTGCTAGAAATGCTTTCCCTTTCATTTCCTTTTTACATAAGTCTGATTCACTCTTTACTTAAATATTTCTGCACTGGTGTCCAAACCCTTTCTTAAAAGTTTTCTCTTGCCTTAAATTTTTTTTTTTTTTTGTTATCTACCAGGCACAAATCCAACCCCCTAGTCCCCTAAAAAGTGCCTATTGTAAACTCTATGTTTAAAAAATATTACTGAGAAGGCACTTCTTTAAATTCGCTGCAAACTTTATTATAACAAAGCTGAAAGAGCTAAAAGCGCGGCACAATGGAAAGTTGACTGTTATAAATATCTATCCGGCTTTGCAATATAAATTATAATTAAAAATAAACTTGTCAGAGAACTCTGGGCAACATACAAAAAGTGAGACGTTTAGAATGAGGCAATTAAGAATGTTAATTGGAACACAGAGAAAAGCAAAGGACAGTCATTGTTAAGATAACTGCTCTATAAACACCTAAATGGATTCTGTGAAGGGGAAGAAAGGATCATCTTTTGACCATGAAAGGGAATATAAAATGTTCTTTTCTTTGTTTTAACGTGTGGAGAGATTTTAAACTTCTTTTCCCAGCTCAGACACTCAAGTAAACAAATGACTTGGCCCTAGTCTGGTGTGGGTAACAAAAGAGAGAGAAATGGAGGGAAAGAGAGAAAAGCCAAGTGGGCAGATGAGAGCAAATGCTGAAGAGAAGAGAGCAAATGCTGAAGAAGAAGAAAACTAAGGGAGGATGATAAATGTAGAGGAATAAAGGGAAAAACCAAAACAGAAGACATAAACCCCTAGTAAACAGAACAAGGGTTAAACACAGAGAATAAGAAAGGAGTCATTTCACTTTTTCCACTCTCCAGATGATCTGCAAGTTAATTTCTTTCTTTCTTTCTTTTTTTTTTTTTGAGACTGAGTCTCGCTCTTTCACCCAAGCAGAAGTGCAGTGGCACGATCTCGGCTCACTGCAACCTCGGCCTCCTGGGGTCAAATGATTCTCCTGTCTCGCCCCTCTGAGTAGCTGGGACTACAGGCGCATGCCACCACACCCGGTTGATTTTTTAAATTTTTGGTAGAGACGGGGTTTCACCATGTTAGCCAGGATGGTCTCGATCTACTGACCTCGTGATCGGCCTGCTTTGGCCTCCCACAGTGCTGGGATTACAGGTGTGAGCCACCGCACCTGGCCGCAAGTTAATTTCTTAGACAGCAGAGTGGACAAGCACAGGCAGACAGACCCAGATGTAGAGCTTGCTTTTTGGCAGTGTCCATCTGAGCTGGATAATTTCCACCAGGGTCTCAACCTCTCTATGCCTTGATTTCTTCCCTAGTCAATGCAAAGAGTAATCGCTGCTTGTGGCCTTGCTGCAAAAATCAGAAATGATTTGTGTAAAGCCCCTGGCATATAATTAGTGTTTAGGAAACATCTATTATCACATGAATTATTTCAGGGTACAGCAGGAATGTTTAAGGTTTCTCATAATATTAAGCAGATGCACAACATACATGTTAGTTTTGGAGTCAGAGATATTTAATTTACATGGTCATTTATTTGATCATTCATTTATTCAAGGAGTAATTATTTTGTCTGCTTTGCACAGGGCCTTGAACTCACTCAGTGCTGGGAATTTAGACATGAAAAAACTTAAGTAGTTAAGTAGTTGAGTCTAAAATGTCCAAAAGTTTAATGTCAAAATTGTTGGCTTTTGCAAAAATGTTAGCCTGTGGGCCAATGGTGGTCTATGGTACATTGACTCTGCCTAGAATATGGCTGGGATGGGATGGAAACACAAAAGACATAATTTAGGACATATTGTTTTCCAGAATAAGCATTCCATGACAGAAGGGGACATGTTAATCTCATTCACCATTGCATAAACAAATTGCATTGCGTAAGCAAATACCTTTAATGAACAGCTTCTAGGAGCAAGTGCTTTGAAGACAAAGCAAGATAAAAGGACGGAGGCCATCAGTGGATGCTTTTTTGCAGGGTGATCAGGAAAGGCTTCACTGAAAAGGAGACAAGTGGGTCAAGACATGAAGGAGGTGAGGGAGAGAGCCATACAGATCTGTGGGAATTGCATTCCAGACAGAAGCAACAGACACTGCAAAGGCCTTGGGGCAGGAACGTGCTTGGCGTGTTTGAGGAACCAGAAAAAGGCCAGTGGGGCTGGGGTGGAGTGAATGAGGAGTAATGGGGGCAGAGGACATATGACCTTAGAGATAATGGCTCTAGATACTTTGTTTTCCAATTTTTTTTTTTATTGTGGTAAGATACCCATAATATGAAATTTATTTATGTATTTATTTATTTTTCTGAGATGGAATTTTGCTCTGTCACCCAGGCTAGAGTGCAGTGGCATGATCTCGGCTCACTGCAACCTCTGCCTCCCAGGTTCAAGGGATTCTCCTACCTCAGTCTCCCTAGTAGTTGGGATTATAGGCGTGTGCCACCACGCCCAGCTAATTTTTGTGTTTTTAGTAGAGATGGGTTTTCACCATGTTGACCAGGCTGGTCTCGACTTCCCAAACTCAGGTGATCCGCCTGCGTTGGCCTCCCAAAATGCTGGGATTACAGGCGTGAGCCTCCGCGTTTCTACTTATTTTAAATGTCATCTCATAGTGGCAGCTTACCAAATAGAGATTCATATAACTGCTCAAAAATTTTAAGGTTTAAGAAATACTCAAGGCCGGGCGCGGTGGCTCAAGCCTGTAATCCCAGCACTTTGGGAGGCCGAGGCGAGTGGATCACGAGGTCAGGAGATCGAGACTATCCTGGCTAACATGGTGAAACCCCGTCTCTACTAAAAATACAAAAAACTAGCCGGGCGTGGTGGCGGGCGCCTGTAGTCTCAGCTACTTGGGAGGCTGAGGTGGGAGAATGGCGTGAACCCGGGAGGCGGAGCTTGCAGTGAGCCGAGATCACGCCACTGCACTCCAGCCTGGGAGCACAGCGAGACTCCGTCTCAAAAAAAAAAAATAAATAAAAAAAAAAAGAAATACTCAAAAGGAGTGATTAGTAGTAGAATGCTTAATACATTCTTAATTGTCAGGCTGAGCATGGTGGCTCACGCCTGTAATCCCAGCACTTTGGGAGGCCGAGACAGGTGGATCAATTGAGGTCAGGAGTTTGAGACCAGCCTGGCCAACATGGCGAAACCCTGTCTCTATTAAAAATATAAAAATTAACTGGGCATGAAGCCCAGCTACTCAGGAGATTGAGGCATGAGAATTGCTTGAGCCTGGGAGGTGGAGGTTGCAGTGAGCCGAGATCATGCCACTGTACTCCAGCCTGGGTGACAGAGCGAGACTCCATCTTAAAATAGTAATAATAATAAATAATAATAATAATACATAAATTCTTTTTTTGTTGTTGTTTGTTTTCTTTTGTTTGAGATGGAGTCTCACTTTGTCACCCAGACTGGAGTGCAATGGCACGACCTTGGTTCACTGCAGCCTCCACCTCCCAGGTTCAAGCAATTCTCCCGCCTCCACCTCCCAAGTAGCCGGGACTATAGGCGTGTGCCACCACACCCGGCTAATTTTTGTATTTTTAGTAGAGAGGGAGTTTCACTATGTTGGCCAGGCTGGTTCCAAACTCCTGACCTCGTGATCTGCCCACCTCGTCCTCCCAAAGTGCTGGGATTACAGGCGTGAGCCACCGCTCCTGGCCAATAAATAAATTCTTAATTTTCCTGCAGCAAAAATGTCAAAGGCAACCAAGCATGGTGGCACATACCTATAGTACCAGCTACTGGGGAGGGTGAGGTGGGAGGATCACTTGAGCCCAGGAGTTCAAAGCTGTAGTACCCCATGATGATGACTGTGAATCGCCACAGTGACCCAGCCTGGGCAATATAGTGAGACCCGGATCTCTAAAATCAAAAAAACATAAGAGTTGAAATATTTAGATAGGTTTCATCTTTTTTTTTTTTTTTTTTTTTTTTTTTTTTGAGACGGAGTCTTGCTCTGTCGCCCAGGCTGGAGTGCTGTGGCCGGATCTCAGCTCACTGCAAGCTCCGCCTCCTGGGTTCCCACCATTCTCCTGCCTCAGCCTCCCGAGTAGCTGGGACTACAGGCGCCCGCCACCTCGCCCGGCTAGTTTTTTGTGTTTTTTAGTAGAGACGGGGTTTCACCGTGTTAGCCAGGATGGTCTCGATCTCCTGACCTCGTGATCCGCCCGTCTCAGCCTCCCAAAGTGCTGGGATTACAGGCTTGAGCCACCGCGCCCGGCCAGGTTTCATCTTAATATGACTGCCAAGTCAATTAGCAATAGGACAGCCCTCCCCACCCCAGTTTTTTCTTTCTTTTTTTTTTTTTTTAGAACTTTGCTAGGGCTGGGCACAGTGGCTCACACCTATAATCCCAGCATTTTGGGAGGCCAAGGCAGGTGGATCACAAGGTCAGGAGATTGAGGCCATCCTGGCTAACACGGTGAAACCCCTTCTCTACTAAAAATACAAAAAATTAACTGGGCGTGGTGGCATGTGCCTGTAGTGCCAGCTACTCGGGAGGTTGAGGCAGGAGAATCACTTGAACCTGGGAGGCAGAGGTTGCAGTGAGCCAAGACTGCACCACTGCACTCCAGCCTGGGCGATAGAGGGAGACTCCGTCTCAGAGGAAAAAAAAAAAGGACTTTGCTTTTTTTTTTTTTTTTTTTTTTTAGTGACATGAAAGGCTGTCAAGAGTGTTTTGAGCAGGGGAATGACATGATTTTCCTAGGTTTTAGGAGAACTCTGAGGAAGGTTATAGACCCAAGTAGGTGGGGGACAGGGTAGATGTGGGGAGAGCAGTGAGGATCCTACTGCAGTGGTTCAAGAGTGAGAAAATGGAGCTCGGACCAAGGTGGAAGTGGCAGGGGTGAGAGAGATAAAGAGAGACGAGGCGGATTTATTGTGATCATGTGGCTGATAGAACTTGCAAACTGATCGGATGCAGCTCTAAGACACAGGGGTCAAGGATGACTCCTAGATTCTCAGCCTGAGCATCCAAACGGTTGCAGGTACCAGGTACAGAAATAGGGAAGGCGGTGGGAGACGTAGATTTGGCAGAGGGGGGTGCTTCAGAACTCCTTTGGAACATGTTATGTTTGATTTGCCAATTGGACCTTCAAGTGGAAAAGTCAGATCAACAGTTGGAGACACCAGTCTGAAGTTCAGAGGCAAGGACCAGCAGGCTGTTGACATCAGTATGAGATGGTTTTTGAAGCCGAGAAACTGGCTGAGATCATCTAGGCAGTGAATGGAGATAGGGAAGAGAAAAATGCAAGGATGAGGCCTGGGGAACTGCTGAGTTTAAAGGAGGGAAGTTGAGGAGAAACATGCATAGGTGCAGAGAAAGAGCAGCCAGTGAATCAGGATGACAGAGGGAGCAGTCCAGGAACCCAAGAGAGGAGCGTGCTTCACAGGGAGGCAGCGACCCACTGTCTGAACATGATACTGATGTGGCAAGGCAGACAAGCACTGGAACTGAGTGTCAGGTTTGGCAATATAGAGACAACCAGTCATTAAGAAGATGCCTGGGGATACCTAGGGCAAGAGCTGATTGGAGAGGGTTGGGGAAGAACGAGAGGAGGTGTTGAGCTCTTTAGGGTCAACTCTTTTAAAACTGTTTCATGGTAAGTGGGGAGTAGGGAGCATCGGGGTGAATATGCGTGTGAGGGAGATAACATAGCAAGTGCTGGATGACGTTGGAAGGATCCAAGGGAAGAGGAAATGTCGATGATGCAGGAGAGAAAGGGAACAATCACAGAATACAGATGCTCCTTGACTTCTGATGGGTTTACATCCCGATAAAACCACTGTGAGTTGAAAATAAAATAAACTGAAAATGCCTTTAGAGGCCTAAGCAGGTGGATCACTTGAGGCCAGGAGTTTGAGACTAGCCGGACCAACATGGCGAAACTCTGTCTCTACTAAAAATACAAAAATTAGTCAGGCTTGGCAGGGCTCAATGGCTCATGCCTGTAATCCCAGCACTTTGGGAGGCCGAGGCGGGCGGATGACGAGGTCAGGAGTTCAAGAACAGCCTGGCTAACATGGTGAAACCCCATCTCTACTAAAAATACAAAAATTAGCTGGGCGTGGTGGTGGGGGCCTGTAATCCCAGCTACTCAGAAGGCTGAGGCAGGAGAATCGTTTGAACCCGGGAGGTGGAGGTTGCAGTGAGCCAAGATCAGGCCAGGAGATTGAGACCATCCTGGCTAACATGGTAAAACCCCATCTCTACTACAAACACACACACACAAAAAAAAAATTAGCTGGGCAAGGTGGTGGGCACCTGTAGTCCCAGCTACTCGGGAAGCTGAGGCAGGAGAATAGCGTGAACCCAGCAGGTGGAGCCTGCAGTGAGCGGAGATAGCACCACTGCACTCCAGCCTGGGCGACAGAGCGAGACTCCGTCTCAAAAAAAAAAAAAAAAATTAGGCTTGGTAGCACACACCTGTGATCCCCGCTACTCAGGAGGCTGAGGGACGAGAATCATTTGAATCTAGGAGGCAGAGGTTGCTGTGAGCTGAGATCATGCCACTGCACTCCAGCATGAGTGACTGAGAGAGAATGTCTTAAAAAAAAATGCATTGAATACACCTAACCTACCAAACATTACAGTTTAGCGTACCTTCCACATGCTCAGAACACTTACATTATTCTACAGTTGGGCAAACTCATCTAACACAAAGCTTATTTTATAAAAAAAGTTAAATATCTCATGTAATTTATTGAATACTGTACTGAAACTGAAAAACAAAATGGTTTTGAGTGCTTGAAGTACAGTTTCTACTGAATGTACTAATTGCCTTTGTACCACTGTAAAGTTGAAAAACCTTAAATTGAACCATTATAAGTTGGTTCATCTGTAATGATCTCAGGAAAGTAGGAAAGAGCTGGGCATGGTGGCTGCTCATGCCTATAGTCACAGCAACCTGGGAGGCCAAGGCGGGGGGATCCCTTGAGCCCAGGAATTCGAGGTCAGCCTGGGCAACATAAGGTGACTGTGTCTCAATTTATTTTATTTTATTTTATTATTTTTTTTTTGAGACAGAGTCTCACTCTGTCACCTAGGCTGGAATGCAATGGCGTGATCTCGGCTCACTGCAACCTCCGCCTCCTGGGTTTAAGCAATTCTTCTGCCTCAGCCTCCCGAGTAACTGGGATTATAGTCATGCTCCACCACACCCAGGTAATTTTTATATTTTTTGCAGAGATGGGGTTTCCCCATGTTGGCCAGGCTGGTCTCGAACTCCTGACCTCAAGTGATTTGTCCACCTTGGCCTCCCAAAGTGCTGGAATTACAGGCATAAGTCACTGCGCCCAGCCTATTTTATTTTACTTTATTTTATTTCATTTTATTTTTCAGACAGTCTTACTCTATTGCCCAGGCTGGAGTGCCGTGGCGCATATTAGCTCACTGCAACCTCTACCTCCCCAGTGCAAGCGAGTCTCCTGCCTCAGCCTCCTGAGTAGCTGGGATTACAGGCACGTGCCACCAAGCCTGGCTAAATTTTTTTGTATTTTTTAGTACAGACGGGGTTTGGCCAGGCTGATCTTGAACTCTTGGCCTCCCAAAGTGCTGGGATTACAGGCATGAGCCTTTTATTTTTTATTTAAAAAAATTTTTTTTTAATCTTTAAAAAAGAAAGAGATGGAGTGCTGGTCTATGACATGGTAACATAGTTCATTGGCTGCAACAGCAGGGAAGGCATAGTGCAGTTCAAGGCAGGTAGGTTAATTTAGCTTGGGAATGTGTGGGAGTTCACTACTGATTGCATCTATTGTGTCTATTACATCAGTGAAATTAGAAACAAGAGTAAGGAAGGGAAGAGGATGCTGAGTGTTAGAAGAGAAAAAGGGGTAAAAGTCTTCCAGGAGAGAAAGAGAAAGAATGAAGAAGGGAAATGCAGTGGGGTGGCTGCGTCCATGTGGCTGGTCGTGCATTTCTTTTTCTGTCTTCGTTTTCTCTCCCTTCCTTCTTTTCTTTCTTTCATTTTCTTTCTTCTTTTTTTTTTTTCTTTCTTTCTTTCTCTTTCCTTCCTTCCTTTTTTCTCTCTCCTTCCTTCCTCCCTTCCTCCCTTCCTTCCTTCTCTCTCTCTCCTTCCTCCCTTCCTTCTCTCTCTCTCCTNTTCCTCCCTTCCTTCCTTCTCTCTCTCTCCTTCCTCCCTTCCTTCTCTCTCTCTCCTTCCTTCCTTCTCTCTCTCCTTCCTTCCTTCCCTCTCTCCTTCCTCCCTTCCTCCCTCCCTCTCTTCCTTCCTTCTCTCTCTCCTTTCTCCCTTCCTCCCTCCCTCCCTTCCTTCCTTTCTTCCTTCCTTCTCTCTCTCCTTCCTTCCTTCCTTCCTTCCTTCCTTCCTTCCTTCCTTCCTTCCTTCCTTCCTTNTCCTTCCTTCCTTCCTTCCTTCCTTCCTTCCTTCCTTCCTTCCTTCCTTCCTTCCTTTCTTTTCTTTCTTTCTTTCGACAGAGTGTCACTCCATCACTCAGGCTGGAGTACAGTAGCACAAACATGGTTCTGCAGTCTCAACCTCCTGGGTGTAAGCAGTTCTCTTGCCTCAGCCTCCCATGCAGTGGGACTACAGGCACCCACCACCACGCCCGGCTAATTTTTTTTTTTTTGACAGAGTCTGTCTCTGTTGCCCAGGCTGCAGTGCAGTGGCACGATCTCGGCTCACTGCAACCTCTGCCTCCCAGGTTCAAATGATTCTCCTGCCTCAGCCTCCTGAGTAGCTGGGACTACAGGCACCTGCCACCACACCCAGCGAATTTTTGTATTTTTAGTAGAGATGGGGTTTCACCATGTTGGCCAGGCTGGTCGCAAACTCCTGACCTCAGGTGATCTGCCCGCCTCGGCTTCCCAAAGTGCTGGGATTACAGGTGTGAGCTACCATGCCTGGCCTAATTTTTTATTTTTTATTTTTATTTTGTTGAGGCAGAGTGTCACTCTGTTGCCCAGGCTGGAATGCAGTGGTGCCATCTCGGCTCACTAGAACCTCCTTCTCCTCCCAGGTGCAAGCCTGATTCTCCTGGCTCAGCCACCCAAGTAGCTGGGATTACAGGTGCACACCACCACACCAGGCTAATTTTTGTAGTGTTTTTTTGTTTTTGTTTTTTTTTTGTTTTTTTTTGTTTTTTTGAGACGGAGTCTTGCTCTGTCACCCAGGCTGGAGTGCAGTGGCCAGATCTCAGCTCACTGCAAGCTCCGCCTCCTGGGTTCACGCCATTCTCCTGCCTCAGCCTCCCGAGTAGCTGGGACTACAGGCGCCCGCCACCTCGCCCAGCTAGTTTTTTGTATTTTTTAGTAGAGACGGGGTTTCACCGTGTTGGCCAGGATGGTCTCGATCTCCTGACCTCGTGATCCGCCCGTCTCGGCCTCCCAAAGTGCTAGGATTACAGGCTTGAGCCACTGCGCCTGGCCTAATTTTTGTAGTTTTAATAGAGACGGGGTCTCGCCATGTTGACCAGGCTGTTCTCAAACTCCTAACCTCAAGTGATCTGTCCACCCTGGCCTCCCAAAGTGCTAGGATTACAGGTGTGAATCACTGAGCCTGGCCTAATTTTTCTTTTTTTTCTTTCTTTCTTTTCTTTTTTTATTTATTTATTTTTTTGAGACGGAGTCTGTCTCTGTCGTCCAGGCTGGAGTGCAGTGGTGCGATCTCGGCTCACTGCAAGCTCCACCTCTCGGGTTCATGCCATTCTCCTGCCTCAGCCTCCCCAGTAGATGGGACTACAGTCACGCACCACCACCATGCCTGGCTAATTTTTTGTATTTTTTAGTAGACACGGGGTTTCACCGTGTTAGCCAGGATGGTCTCGATCTCCTGACCTCGTGATCCACCCGCCTCACTCTCCTAAAGTACTGGGATTACAGGCGTGAGCCAGCACTCCCGGCCGAGCCAGGCCTAATTTTTCTGTAGAGACAATGTCTTGCCATGTTGCCCAAGCTGGTCTTGAACTCCTGGGCTCAAGCCATCCTCCCGCCTTGGCCTTCCAAAGTGTTGGGATTACAGACATGAGCCACTGTGTCCAGCCCCTGAAATATTTCTGTCTGTTCCTTTACAGAAAGAATGTGCCGACCTCTGGACTATATTCATATATCTCTCGGTGGAGGAAATGCTCAATAAATGTGTGATGTTATTGTTGATATATTATCATCGACACCTAATTCATAGGACTTCAAAACAACCTGGCTATGTCACGCAAAAGATATTAAACAAATGTTGGCTGGGCGCGTTAGCTCACACCTATAATCCTAGCAGTTTGGGAGGCCAAAGAGGGTGGATCACCTGAGGTCAGGAGTTTGAGACCAGCCTGGCCAACGTGACATAAACCCCGTGTCTACTAAAAATACAAAAATTAGCCAGGCGTGGTGGCACAGGTCTGTAATCCCAGCTACTCGGGAGGCTGAGGCAGGAGAATCGCTTGAACCCAGGAGGCAGAGGTTGCAGTGAGCTGAGATCATGCCACTGCACTCCAGCCTGGGCGAAAGAGCAAAACTCCATCTCAAAATAAATAAATAAATAACAGAAAACAAAGGTTAGCTATTGAATGAATGAGTGAGTGAATGAATGAATGAGTCGGTAGGTGCAGTGGAGGAGGATGTGAAGTGGGTGGGAGTGAGGGTGCTAGAGATCTCCACATCTCTCACCAAGGCAGAGAGCTTATCAGGGGAGGAGGAGCAGAAGCAGTGAGTTCGTTTTCAGAAATGTTGCTGGAGGTGAGTTGACTAGCTCCACAGAAACCCTGGGAATGATCACTGAAGCTGGGTAATTTCACCATTGTCTTCAGTATCTGACCCCTGATGGAAGATTCTGCAGCTTCACCCGAAGACCTGTATACCTCTGGAATATTTGTGTAGGGAATATAAAAGAAATGAGTGTGGGATTTGGGGGACTGGGGAGAAGATTCTGAGAAGCTGGTCCTCTGAGAAGAGTTAATCAGCCAAGTCCAGTAATTATCCGGTTCCAACTACATCTGAAACACTGTGCCGGGACCCTTATGTAATTGTCCTTCCAACTCTGAGGAGTCATTTTATCCTTCCCTTTTCACATGTGCAGACATTGGGATAGGAATAAGCTGTGCGCCGTCCCAGGGCATCGCCTCCTCCAGCACTGGGTCTAGGTTTTGCACCAACCTGTCTGACTGCCAGCTGGCCATTTGTGTCTTCATGCTACCCACAGGGCCCTCGAGGCTCTAGCTCTGAGATTCAGCAAGGGAAGCTCCGTCCTGCCTGATGGAGCTCACAGTCCAGGGGGAAGGACGGACAATAAACAAGCAAACAATACACAAATAAAATAGGTCGGGCTTGGTGGCCCACACCTGTAATCCCAGCACTTTGGGAGGCCCAGACGGGTGGATCACTTGAGGTTAGGATTTCAAGACCAGCTATGGCCAACATGGCAAAACCCAATCTCTACTAGTAATACAAAAAAATTAGATGGGACTGGTGGTGAGTGCCTGTAATCCCAGCTACTGGGAGGCAGGAGAATCGCTTGAACCCAGGAGGCAAGAGTTGCAGTGAGCCAAAATTGTGCCACTGCACTCTGGCATGGATGACAGAGCAAGACTATGTCTCTAAAAATAAAATAAAATAAAATAAAATAATAAAAAAATTGGCTGGGCGCAGTGGCTTACACCTGTAGCACTTTGGGAGGCTGAAGCAGGCAGATCACCTGATGTCAGGAGTTCGAGACCAGCCTGGCCAACTTGGTAAAACCCTGACTCTACTAAAAATACAAAACTTGGCTGGGTGTGGTAGCTCACGCCTGTAATCCCAGCACTTTGGGAGGCCAAGGCCGGTGGATCACGAGGTCAGAAGATCGAGACCATCCTGGCTAACACAGTAAAACCCTGTCTCTACTAAAAAAAAAAAAATACAAAAAATTAGCCAGGCATGGTGGTGGGCGCCTGTAGTCAGTCCCAGCTACTCGGGAGGCTGAGGCAGGAGAATGGCGTGAACCCAGGAGGCGGAGCTTGCAGTGAGCCAAGATCGTGCCACTGCACTCCAGCCTGGGAGACAGAGCAAGACTCTGTCTCAAAAAAAAAAAAAAAAAAGAAAGAAAAGAAACAAAAATTAGCCAGGCGCGGTGACACACACCTGTAATCTTAGCTACTGGGGAAGCTGAGGCACAAGAATCGCTTGAACCTGGGAGGCAGAGTTTGCAGTGAGCCGCAATCGCACCACTGCACTCCAGCCTGGGCAACTGTGCTAGACTCCATCTCAAAAAATAATAATAATAAAATAAAAATAAAATAAGAAATGCAGAATTGTTATAGGAGTTGTAAGGGAACAAGATAATAGAGTTAGGGGGAGGCTGCAGGCGGAGACCAGATGAGATGCTCATGGGGGACCCCTTGGAGCAGAGACCTGTAGAGCTGCAGGAAGGATGTTCTAGAAAACACCAAGGGCCCTGAGGCAGGAAGGAGTTTTCAGGCATCAAAAATGAAGCTACTGTCCTTGGTGCACAGCCAAGAAAAAAAAGGTGGGAGAAGTTGAGGTTAGGGGTGGGTGGGACCAGATTACAGGGGCCTTGTAGGCCCTGCCTGTGGTTGGAATTTCATTCTAAGTGATGGGGGCTTTAAGCTGGGGAGGGAGGTGACCTGATTCACCCTGGAAAAGAGTGCCCTGGATGCTTGTGGAGAAGAAAATGAAGAGGGCGAGATGGAAGGCAACCAGGAGATAGTCCCCAAGGATGCCATTCCCTGCCTCACCCCTGTTGATCCCCAGAAGCTTGGGTGAAACCACCTTCTAGCTGGTCCTTCCAGTTCCTGCCTCTCTAGTTGAGGGGGGAAGCCTAGCAAGTTGGGGTAGGGCCTGCTATATAATTAGCTGGGCCCAGGGCAAAATGAAAATAAGGCCTCCTTGTTCAAACTTACTAAGAAATGCAAGATGCTGACAGCAGAGTGTTCAGACAAGCATGAGGCCCTTCTGAGCACAGATCCCGTGAAGTTGACCCTGGGGAGAAGACTTTAGACCCAATGGTTAGGGAGGCTGCTCTGAGAAGGTGACACTTGACCTCCTTCAGAGATCATGGCCTTCTTGGGGCTAGTGTGGTGGCTTACACCTATAAGCACTTTGGGAGGCCCAGGCAGGAGGATTGCTGGAGGCCAGGAGTTCAAGACCAGCCTGGGCCATATAGTGAAAACCTTGTCTCTACCACCGTGCCCGGCCTATAAAAAAAATCTGACCAGGCGCAGTGGCTCACACCTGTAATCGCAGCATTTTGGGGTCTGAGGCAGGCGGATCACGAGGTCTGAAGATCAAGACCATCCTGGCTAACATGGTGAAACCCCGTCTCTACTAAAAATACAAAAAATTAGCCAGGCATGGCAGTGCGTGCCTGTAGTCCCAGCTACTTGGGAGGCTGAGGCAGGAGAATGGTATGAATCTGGGAGGCGGAACTTGCAGTGAGCCGAGATCGCACCACTGCACTCCAGCCTGGGTAACAGAGCGAGACTCCATCTCAAAAAAAAAAAACACAAGACAAGGCCGGGCGCGGTGGCTCAAGCCTGTAATCCCAGCACTTTGGGAGGCCGAGACGGGCGGATCACGAGGTCAGGAGATCGAGACCATCCTGGCTAACATGGTGAAACCCTGTCTCTACTAAAAATACAAAAAACTAGCCGGGCGTGGTGGCGGGCGCCTGTAGTCCCAGCTACTCGGAGGCTGAGGCAGGAGAATGGCCTGAACCTGGGAGGCGGAGCTTGCAGTGAGCCGAGATCGCGCCACTGCACTCCAGCCTGGGTGACACAGCGCGAGACTCCGTCTCAAAAAAAAAAAAAAAAAAAAAAAAAATTTTAAAATTTGCTGGTATGGTGGTGCGTGCTTGTAGTTCCAGCTTCTCAGGAATCTGAGGTGGGAGGATCCATTGAGTTCAGGAGTTCAAGGCTATGATCTCACTGCTGCGCTCCAGCCTGGGTGACAGAGCCAGATTCTGTCTTTTAAAAAAAAAAACAGGCTGGGTGCAGTGGCTCACGCCTGTAATCCCAGCACTTTGGGAGGCCAAGGTGGGCGGATCAACTGAGGTCAGGAGTTCAAGACCAGCCTGGCCAACATAGTGAAACCCCATCTCTACTAAAAATACAAAAAATTATCTGGACGTGGTGGCAAGTGCCTATAATCCTAGCTACTTGGGAGACTGAGGCAGGAGAATTGCTTGAACCTGGGAGGCGGAGGTTGCAGTGATCCAAGATCGCGCCACTGCACTCCAGCCTGGGAGACAGAGTGAAACTCCATCTCAAACAAACAAAAAAAACACAAAGAGAGAGAGAGAGAGATTATGACTGTCTTGGTACCAGCAGATGTTGCTTTGTAATCACCAAGTGGAGAGAGGGAGTGGCAGCCTGCCTTCTTACACACCTGGACCACATTGCCCAACAACACTGCTCTACCCAGTCTGCAAACCTCCCTCAGAGGCTATCTTCACCTAACATAGACACCTATTCAAAGCATCCGATGAGGTCATGTGTGTGCTACCACTTGGGAAAATGAAACTAAGAGCACTATAGGAACAATGATGAATATCATCATCATCATATTTACAAGATGCTTGCATAGCACACCTGTAATTCCAGCACTTTGGGAGGCCAAGGCAGGCAGATGACCGGAGGTCAGGAGTTTGAGATCAGCCTGGCCAACATGGCAAAACTCTGTCTCTACTAAAAATAAAAAAATAGGCCAAACGTGGTGGCTTGCGCCTGTAATCCCAGCACTTTGGGAGGCTGAGGCAGGCCAATCACCTGAGGTCAGGAGTTCGAGACCAGTCTGACCAATATGGAGAGACCCCATGTCTACTAAAAATATAAAATTAGCCAGGCATGGTGGCAGTTGCCTGTAATCCCAGCTACTTGGGAGGCTGAGGCAGGAGAATTGCTTAAACCCAGGAGGTGGAGGTTGTGGTGAGCTGAGATCGCGCCATTGCACTCCAGCCTGGGCAACAAGAGCAAAACTCCGTCTCAAAAAAAAAAGGTTGAATAAGTACTTATTATGTTAATATAAAATATTTATTATCAGAAAATAAACAATCTATTTGATTGAACCATCATGTATCATCCTTCTTCTTAGTGGGAGACATTATATAGATGCTGTATCTCACATTTCTCCTGATAATACTACAAGATTGATCCTTGTCCAACAGATATTTCCTGAACACCTACTATGTGCTGCAAGTACTGAGATCCACAGTGCAACCCGGCAGCCAGGGAGCACCCCGATCACAGACACTGCGACCCCGCAGTGGACGGGCACCTCCGTCGCTGGAGCTCACTTTTCCTGCTCTGTTGTTGTCATAGAAGAAAGTTCCATACCCAACATCACATTCTTTTCCTGTTTGTTTGTCTCTCTTTTCCTCTACAACTGCAGGAGCTGGGAATTTGAACTGTTTCATTCACTTCTGGATCCCAGCATTTAGAACAGGGCTCCACTCACAGCAGCCACTATTGCTAAAGAAGCAAATCCCGCGGGATTGCTTGAGAAGGTCATTGGACTTTAAAAGAGATGTCTGGGGTGGAGACAGGGCTTGGGAAGATGCTGGTTCATGGATGGTGTGGGGGCTGCAGGAGGAGATGCCTGGGGAGAGAGTATTCAGTAAGAAGTGACAATGTTGGCCGGGCGCGGTGGCTCACGCCTGTAATCCCAGCACTTCGGGAGGCCAAGGTGGGAGCATCACCTGAGGTTAGGAGTTTGAGACCAACCTGGCCCACATGGTGTAACCCTGTCTCTACTAAAAATACAAAAATTAGCCGGGCGTAGTGGTGGGCGTCTGTAATCCCAGCTACTTGGGAGGCTGAGGCAGGAGAATTGCTTGAACCTGGGAGGCAGGTTCTCATGAGCTGAGATCACGCCACTGCACTCCAGCCTAGGCGACAGAGTGAGACTCCATCTCACAAAAAAAAAAAAAAAAAAAAAAAAAGAAGTGACAATGTCCTTGGGTCTGCCTTGGTGCCGCAGGGGAGTGTGGTCATAGGACGAAAACAGAGAAAGAGCCATTAAGAAATGGGAGTAGCCCAGAGGGGTGAGTGATGGTTAACTGAGGGCTCTCTCTGGAAAGCAGGACTAGTCCACACTCCTTAGTATCTTGATGCTGCTGAGAGATCCTCAGGGCTGGGAAAAGGGCTGCTGGATTTAGAGAGAAGGATTGAGAGCCAGGAAGCACTCTGGGGGGCCGCTTCCAGGGACAGGGGACATCAATGGAGGGGAAATGAGAAATAAGTGGACCTGCACCTTTTGCTAAGGGAGGCTGTTAGGGGAAGAGAGAGACGGGGCAGTTGCTAGAGGGATGGTGACCAAGGGAGGGTTTGCTTTTTGTTTGAAAGATGGGAGAGATTATAAGTGCTGAAGGGAAGGATGTAATTCAAAAGGAAATCTTGCGTATTCATGGGGGATCAGGAGTAAGGAAGGTTCTGAGGTGGCAGGCGGGGCTAGGAGGCGGGATTGGGTTTCGGAGGGACATCCTTTAAACGGAGGAGAGAAGCTGGGGACCAGGAGTGAAGCCCAAGGCCTTCCCAGGTCCCGGAAACCCTCTGTGCTGGGCCGGTCCCCTGCTGCTTCTCTGGTTTCACTTTCTTTCTCAGCCCTCTTCCCACTTCTGCTCTGGCTCCCTGGCTCCCTGACTTTTCCCTGAGTCCTCCCACCAGGCTCCTGCCTTTGCCTCACTTTCCCCTCTCCCTAGGATTTTTTTTTTTTTGCTGTAGAGATCCATGTGGCTCAGTCCCTCACTTTATCTGGGTCTCTGCTCTCCTGTCCCTTTTTCAGAGCTCTTCCCTGACTACCACATAGGTAACAGCATCCTCCTATTACTTTCTATTCAGACCCTCCCCTTCACCACAGGGCCTTTGCACCTGCTACTCTCCCTGCCTGAAATACTGTGCCTTCCCTGATTATTATTATTATTTTGAGACAGAGTCTCACTCTGTCACCCAGGCTGGAGTGCAGTGGCATGATCTCGGCTCACTGCAACCTCCACCTGCTGGGTTCAAGTGAGCATCTATGGCTAATTTTTGTATTTTAGTAGAGATGGGGTTTCACCACTTTGGCCAGGCTGGTCTCGAACTCCTGACCTCAAGTAATCAACCTGCTTTGGCCTCCCAAAGTGCTGGGAAATGGCAGTAGCCCAGAGGGGTGAGTGATGGTTAACTGAGGGCTCTCTCTGGAAAGCAGGACTTGTCCACACTCCTTAGTATCTTGATGCTGCTGAGAGATCAACGTCAGGGCTGGGAAAAGGGCTGTTGGATTTAGAGAGACGGGATCAGAGTCAGGAAGCACTCTGGGGGGGCCGCTTCCAGGGACAGCGGACATCAATGGAGGGGAAGGATGTTTGAAAGATGGGAGATTACACACCTGGGATTACAGGCATCTGCCACCACACCCCCAGCCCAATTTTTTCTTTGTTTTTTTTGAGACTGACTCTCCTTCTGATGCCCAGGCTGGAGTGCAGTGGAGCGATCTCAGCTCACTGCAACTTCTGCCTCTCGGGTTCAAGTGATTCTCCTGCCTCAGTCCTCTAAGTAGTTGAGATTACAGGTGTCTGCCACCATGCCTGGCTAATTTTTGTATTTTTAGTAGAGACAGGGTTTCACCATGTTGGACATGGCTGGTCTTGAACTCCTTACCTCAGGTGAGCCGCCTCCCTCGGCCTCCCAAAGTGCTGGGATTACAGGTGTGAGCCACTGCACCCGGCCTGACTTTTTTTTATTTTTTGTAGAGATGGGGTCTTGCTTTGTTGCGTAGGCTGGTCTTGAACTCCTGGGCTGAAGCTCTCCTCCCGCCTCAGCCTCCCAAATTGCTGGGATTATGGGAATGAGCCAACAAGCCTTGCCCCTTTCCTGATCTTGTTAATGACTCAAACTTCAAACTTCATCCCTAGCTCAGGCATCTGTCTTCAGTCTTGTCTCTTCTTTCTCCCCGACTAGGTCAGATTCCCTCACACAGGACCCTTGGAGAGCTGGGCACTTCTCCAATAGCATTCATTGAAGTTACTATTGTTTATCTGTGAGATTGGCTAAGACCTTTTTCTTGCTCCAGACTACAGGCACCATCCAAGCAGGGGCCACATCCACCTTACCCAAATGTGTATTTTCAGTGCCTGCTAGAGTGCCAGGCTCCCAGCGGGTACCCAGAACTTAGGGTGTTGGGTGTACTCATGGATCAGAGCTTCAATTCAGCCCGAGCTGTAGACCTGATGACTGAGGCTCAATATATTCCATCATCACATATCGAGGGTGGGAGGGTAAATAAAAGAAAAAGAGCCAGGCGCAGTGGCTCACGCCTGTAACCCTAGCACTTTGGGAGGCCAAGGCAGGCAGATCCCTTGAGGTCAGGAGTTCGAGACCGGCCTGGCCAACATGGTGAAACCCCATCTTTCCCGAAAATACAGAAATTAGGTGTGGTGCCAGGCGCTTGTAGTCCCAGCTACTTGGGAGGCTGAGGCAGGAGAGCCGCTTGAACCCGGGAGGTGGAGTTTGCAGTGAGCCGAGATTGTGCCACTGCACTCCAGCCTGGGTGATCAAAAGAGAGAAAGAGAGAGAGAGAGAGAGAGAGAGAGAGATCATCAATACTCATTTATCAAGTACTAAAACCCATATCTGTCTACACATGCTATTGACCTAAACTATATTTTTCAAGAATATTCTTCACTGCCCAGGCTGGAGCATAGCGGCATGATCTCGTCTCACTGTAACCTCTGCCTCCTGGATTCAAGTGATTCTCCTGCCTCAGCCTCCCCAGTAGCTGGGACTACAGGCCTGCACCGCCATACCCAGATAATTTTTGTATTTTTGGTAGAGACGGGGTTTCGTCGTGTTGTACAGGCTGGTCTCAAACTCCTGACCTTAGGTGATCAGCCCACCTTGGCCTCCCAAAGTGCTGGGATTACAGGTGTGAGCCACCATGCCTGGCCTCAAGAATATTGTTCATTTACAGAGGCATAGAGGTTAAGAGTACCCTCTGGAATTACACAGCCTGGATTTGACTCCTAGCTCTCCCCTCTGCAATCTTTCTGGCACCAGTCACGTTGGTTCAGCTCCCTCGGGCCTCACTTACCCATCTGTAAAATGGGGATAATAACACCTGCACTGTACATCTATTAGGAGGATTAATGTGATTATCACAGGTAAAAGGCTAGAGCCATGCTTGACACATGATACATATTCAAATTCCAGTCCAGCTTCTCTTTTTGAATGCCAGGTTTCGTGCTAAACTCTTACTGGTTTTTACATTGAGCCCCTAAAGATTATCAACCCAAATTTCAGGGCGCATGTGTTTTTATTAATGTCTCAGAAAAGTCGGATTGGAAGTTGCACGCCCAATTCCTGCCGGAACAAAGTGCAGCCGTCTCTCTACGCTAATGCATTTCCAGCTGGTGGAGTTCAGTTTTTAAAGAGCAGTAAATACTTGCAAGAGACGAACCGCAGGAAGTGAATGAAGGAATAGATACATTTTTAAGATCCACTGACAGCTTGGACATTCTGGAAGCCATGTGGGGCAGGGGGATGAATTTATTGGCTTTCACGTCAGATGCTGTGCAGGTCGTGAGATGTGCCTTTTGTCCTGACGTCAGCTGACAGCAGATCTTTGGAAGGATTTGTCCATTGAGCACATTTGCTGAAACATCTTGGCTTCATTACATTTATGAGTTTTAAAAGCATGTAAAATATTTTATGTGGTTCTTGCAAAAGGGTAACAACATAAATAACCTGCAGGGATAGGATGATTTTCAAGAAATGGGGTCAGCCGGCAAGCCAGTGTTCACTCTGTGGGTACAGAGTGAGTGTTCAGAATATTAATACTTCATTTGCCCCTCTGGATCCACTCTCCATTTTCTCTTCCCTGCTCTGTGCCCAAGAGGCTGAGCAGTGGGGACCACATCTCCTGGTTCTATGACATCCGGTTTCTTGCTGGGTTCAGCCAATAAGGAGCAGGAGTGGGAGATGGGAGGGCCGAGGTGGGGCTGGGGTATTGACTCCCTGGCCGGCCATGGTCTGGCAATAGCTGTGTCCCTCTACTGAAACCCACAGCTCCTGTGGGGTGGCCTTTTTCCTATGGATCTTGCCATTTTCTGATAACCGCTCCCTCCTGCTGCCTTTGGAGGCCTTGGAGAGGGAAGGGCTTCTGGTTGTTGGTAGCCCTGGGGTGCTTCATCAACCCTGCTGGTTTCTCTATACCTTGTTTATATCTTGGTAAATACCCCTTTTATTAAACCCTCCTTAGCCGGGCATGGTAGCATGTGCCTGTAGTCCCAGCACTTTGAGAGGCCGAGGCAGGAGGATCACTTGAACCTGGGAGGTGGAGATTGCAGTAAGCAGAGATTGTGCCTCTGCACTTAGACTGGGCGACACACTGAGACTGTCTCCAAGAAAAAAAAAAGGCACCACTAACAACAAAAAACCAAAAAACCAAAAGACTCCTCAGTTACTCTGCTCAAGTGAGCCTTTTAATTATCTTGGGGATCTTGAATAGGCACAGTTATTATTTTGTTTGTTTGTCTGTTTTGAGACAGAGTCTCACTCTGTTGCCCAGGCTGGAGCGCAGTGGTGCAATCTTGGCTCACGGCAACCTCTGCCTCCTGGGTTCAAGCAATTCTCCTGCCTTCACCTCCCAAGTAGCTGGAATTACAGGCGTGCACCACCACGCCCAGCTAATTTTTGTATTTTTGGTAGAGTCGGGGTTTCACCATGTTGGCCAGGCTGGTCTTGAATTCCTGACCTTAAGTGATCCGCTGCCTCAGCCTCCTAAAGTGCTGGGATTATAGGTGTGAGCCATCATGCCCAATGGGCAGTTATTAATATCATGTTACATTAAAAATCAAAATCTTATAGAAACTTAAGCCTTTATATCACGATGGCTTCCTATCCCTATAGCAAGGTAATCCTTAAGAGAGAGGCCAAGCTCATAGCTGTAGCCAAATAATTTAATATCTGTGAGGTGACTTTTACATACCTCATACTAAATATGCAAGCTACACATGATCTCTACCATCCAGAAATACCTGTGTTAGCAGCGAAGTTAGACAATCTGATGAGAAATCGTACTATGGGAGGAACATGGCTTGGCAATTAAGAATCTCTATTTGTTTTCTGGGGCTGCTGTAACAGAGCACCACAGATGGAGCGGCTTACACAGCACAGATGCGTTGTTTGAAGGCTCTCTGGATGCTGTGAGGGAAGGATCTGTGCCAGGCCTCTCTCCCTGGCTCGTAGATGACCGTCTTCTCCCTGTGACTCTGCCGTCATCTTCCCTGTATGTCTGTCTGTCTCTGTGTCCACATTTCTCCCACGTCACCAGTCCTATTGGAATAGGGTCTCTGTAAAGACCCTGTTTCCAAGTAGAAACACATTCTGAGGTGCTGGGTCTCAGAGCTCCAACATCTCCTTTTTGGCCGGATACAATTCAACGCATAGCAGAGGCCGACATCCATGAGTTTCAATCCAGATTGTGTCACCTTGGGAAAATTATTTATTTATTTATTTATTCATTTTTGAGACGGAGTCTCGCTCTATCGCCCAGGCTGGAGTGCAGTGGCGCGATCTCGGCTCGCTGAAAGCTCCACCTCCTGGGTTTGCGCCGTTCTCCTGCCTCAGCCTCCCCAGTAGCTGGGACTACAGGCACCCGCCACCACACCCGGCTAATTTTTTGTATTTTTAGTAGAGACGGGGTTTCACCGTGTTAACCAGGATGGTCTCAATCTCCTGACCTTGTGATCCGCCCGCCTCGGCCTCCCAAAGTGCTGGGATTACAGGCGTGAGCCACCGCCCCTGGCCAACTTTCACTATTATTAACCTAAAGTGTACTTTCACATAACAACTCCATTGAGTGTCTTCAGGCATCTCAAATTTCCCCATCCAGTTGGCTCGTTTTCCAATCTTACCCATCTTGGAAAATGGCACCCTCACCAGCCTAGTTACTCAAGCTGCCCATGATCCTTCTCTTCTCATCATTGCCACTTTCACTCCACCAGTGAACCTGCTGGATACCCCTACAAGGACACGCTATATTCTGAATCCATTGCTTCTCTTCATCTCATCAGTTAGATCTGATGAGACGACCCTGCTGTCCTGCCTGACAGTCTCTTGAACAAAGCAGTAACCTCTTAGCTGGTTTTCCCGCTTTCACTGCACCCCCTCTAGAGATCATCCTCCGCACAGAAGCCAAGGGATCTTTAAAGACATGGATCCCAGCTGGGCGCAGTGGCTCATGCCTGTAATCCCAGCACTTTGGGAAGCTGAGGAGGGCAGATCTCTTGAAGTCAGGAGTTCGAGACCAGCCTGACCAATATGGTGAAACCCCGTCTCTACTAAAGATACAAAAATTATCCAGGTGTGGTGGCAGGCACCTATAGTCCCAGCTACTGGGGAGGCTGAGGCAGGAGAATCGCTGGAACCTGGGAGGCTGAGGTTGCAGTGAGCCAAGATGGTGCCACTGCACTCCAGCCTGGGCAACAGAACGAGACTCCAAAGAAACAAACAAAAACAAAACATGGATCCCATCGTGTCTTTTCCTGCATAAGGCTCCGGATTGCTTTCCATCGAAACTAGAACAACATCTACAAGTCTTTTTTCTTTTTTTTTTTTTTTTTTTTTTTTTTTG